>NC_080540.1:26622868-26705032 GCF_028640845.1 Ahaetulla prasina | reverse complement strand
CAGTGATGGCTCATATCCAACATTCCTCAATCGTATCAAAATGTTAACAACGACTCAACACATATAGACTCCACAGAAGAAACAACGACCTAACACATATGGACTTTACAGAAGATAATGTTGAAAAGCCCTTCGTAACCTGAAACCATCATTATCTATTGGACCAGATGGACTATGTGCATACTTTTTAAAAAAAACTTTCAATTAATATAGCTGAACCCCTAAGCATTATCTTTAATAAAGCCTTCAAAACTAGTTCCCTTCCAAAACTCTGGTCTCTAGCCACAGTCATCCCTATCTTCAAAAAAGGAGATCCATGCCTTGTTGAAAATTACAGACCTATCTCACTATGTTGTGTCTCATGCAAAGTAATGGAATCCATCATAAACCAATCCATTACACTCCATCTCAAAACAAACAACCTTCTCTCTAATAAACAATTTGGTTTCAGAAAAAAAAAATGTCTTGTAATCTACAACTTCTCCACTGCAAAAACATACGGACTACCAACCTTGATCAAGGAAAAGCAATAGATGCAATCTACATAGACTTCTGGAAACCTTCTGATTCAGTTGTACATGATAAACTTCTCCTCAAACTAAAATCCTACATTTGGGACCTCTTCACAATTGGATAAATGCCTTCCTGTCAAACAGACAACAAGTGGTCAAAATTGGCAACTCCTGTTCCTGTCAAAGTGGCGTTCCCCAAGGTAGTGTTCTTGGACCAACACTCTTCATACTATACATAAATGATCTTTGTGACCTCATCTCAAGGTATTGTGTTCTCTTTGCTGATGTTGTCAAACTATTTAATACCACTAATACTTCTACCCTTCAAGAAGACCTCGACTTAATTTCCGATTGGTCTAAAACTTGGCAACTCCAAATCACAACCAGCAAATGCTCAGTATTACATATTGGAAAAAAGAACCGTAACATCAAGTACAAACTTGATGGACATTACCTAACTGATGACCCCCACCCTGTCAAAGATCTTGGAGTTCTCATATCAAATGACCTTAATGCCAAAGCCCACTGCAACTACATAGCAAAAAAGGCCCTAAGAGTTGTAAACCTAATTTTACAGCTTCTTTTCTAAAAACTCTACACTACTAAGAGCATACAAAACACTTGCCAGACCTATTCTTGAATACAGCTCATCCGTCTGGAACCCATACCACATCTCAGACATAAATACAATAGAAAGAGTCCAGAAATATTTTACTAGAAGGTTCTTCACTCCTCCGAAAACAACAAAATACCTTATAACAGACTTGAAATCCTGGGATTAGAAAACTTACAACTCCGTCAACTTCGACATGACCTGTGTTTAACACACAAAATCATCTATTGCAATATTCTTCCTATAAAAGACTACTTCAGCTTCAATCGCAATATTACAAGAGCAAAAAATAGATTCAAGCTAAATGTCAACCGCTTCAAACTTGATTGCAGAAAATATGACTTCTGTAACAGAGTTGTTAATGCTTGAACTCATTCCAAGTATACCAATGACTGCATCTCCAATGATCCATTTGTTAAGCTACTGAAGTTCGCAGATGACACAACAGTGATTGGTCTCATTCGAGACAATGACGAATCCGCATATAGACGAGAGGGAGCGACTAGCCTTGTGGTGCAACCAAAACAATCTGGAACTGAACACACTCAAAACCGTAGAAATGGTGGTAGACTTTAGGAAAACCTTCCATACTTCCACCTCTCACAATACTTGACAACACAGTATCAACAGTAGAAACCTTCAAATTTCTGGGTTCTATCATATCAAGATCTCAAATGGACAGCTAACATCAAAACATCATTAAAAAGGACAACAAAGAATGTTCTTTCTGCGCCAACTCAGTAAGCTCAAACTGCCCAAGGAGCTGCTGATCCAATTCTACAGAGGAATTATTGTCATTTGCATTATAACTGTCTGGTTCGGTTCTGCAACCCAACAAGAAAAACACAGACTTCAGAGGATAATTAGAACTGCAGAAAAATAATTGCTACCAACTTGCCTTCCATTGAGGACCTGTATACTGCACGAATCAAGAAGGCCGTGAAAATATTTGCAGATCCCTCGCATCCTGGACATAAACTGTTTCAACTCCTACCCTCAAAACAGCTATAGAGCACTGCACACCAGAACAACTAGACACAAGAACAGTTTTTCCCAAGGCCATCACTCTGCTAAACAAATAATTCCCTCAACACTGTCAGACTATTTACTGAATCTGCACTACTATTAATCGTTTCATAGTTCCCATCACCAATCTCTTTCCACTTATGACTGTATGACTATAACTTGTTGCTGGCAGTTATGATTTATATTGATATAATTGATCATCAATTGTGTTGTAAATGTTGTACCTGATGAACGTATCTTTTCTTTTTATGTACACTGAGAGCATATGCACCAAGACAAATTCTGTGTGTCCAATCACACTTGGCCAATAAAATCCTATTCTATTCTCTATTCTATTACCTGACTCCATAGTCTCTACTCAAAATCCCAAAATCTTCAACCAAAACTGTCTACTATTGACCTCACCCCATTCTAAGAGGACCATTCTGCATATAGCACAAAAGTGCACCTTCCTGTCCTATTGTTCCTTCATCTATCAAATTAATAGTTGATGCATATTTTATACATATATGTATATTTTCTTCAAAATATACTGTTTTATCTATGATAATTGTTTGTTTACTGTTGTGACAAAAAGAAATAAAATAAAAGATTCTCCCACTGGTGGCCATTTTGCAAGTTTCTCACAGAAAGTTGCAAAGGTGATCACATGGGACCAGGGTGAAATGCTAGGATCAGACCGGATCGGGTGAGTAGGTAGCAGAGTTTTTGGTTCGGATCCGTAGCGATCGCTGGCTGGCCATGCCCCAAATCCATGGCCCCTGCTGCGCTTCCTCAACGGGTGAGATGCACCATTCTGACTGTTATGAGCCACCAGCTCTTCCTTTGCCATGGTCTTCCAGCGGCAGGGTGCCGGGAAAGGCAAGCATCCAAAAGTTACCGGAGTTCCTCTCCTTGAATATGCCGCCTTGTTCTATGCGCTGGCTGCGCAAGCGCACACCCAACCTGCCGCTGATAAATAAATGAAATAAACGGGTGTGCATTTGCACAGTCGGTGCATGGACTCTTGCCTTTCCTGGCAGCCAGCCGCTAGAAGAAAGTAAGTATATGCTGCGTGGTGAAGGAAGAGCGGGCGGCGGCTCCGGGACAAGGCTGGTGTCGAATGGTACATTCCCAAGAGGCGGTGAGCAGCAACTCCGGGGCCTCAGGAATGGGCGTCCTGGGCGCCCCTGACCAAAGGCGAAGGCGGCGGGTTTGGTGGGCAGCTCTGGAAAAGGCGGAGTTGGGAATGGTACATTCCCGACCCGATAGGCATGGTGGCTGGGGCCTAGGTGAAAGAGAACAGGTGGCGAGGAAAGGGAAGAATTTTTTCTACTGGGTTCTGGGCGTGCTTGTGGGAGGTTGTGACTGAGTGGGCATGGCTGTGGTGACATTGAGTTGGCCATGCCCACTCACCTGGGACACCCACCACCAAGCCACACCCACAGAGTAGGTAGCAAAAAAATTTAGATTTCAACCCTGCCCAGGACACTGCAAGCGTCATAAATATGAGACAATGGTTGCCAACTGTCTGAATTTTGATCATGTGGCCATGGGGATGCTTGTAATGGTCTTAAGTGTGCAAAACAATCCTGTCATTTTTTTCAGTGCCATTGTAACTTCAAACAGTCACTAAATAAATGGCTGTAATTCGAGGACTACCAGCATATGTGTGACTCAGAGAGAATTGGACTCTTGTCTCTTTGTTTGTGCCAGGCCAGATCTAGTATTTCTGATTAACAACTCAGCACAGCTCCCTGGATATGGGATGGGATCTACCTGAAGCCTCTAGAGTGAAGTTTTGTGGTACTTTAATGCGTAAATTCATGGCTGAGATAATCTGCCTCTGAATCCATTCCTTGGTCCTTCCACACCTTTCGGTTTTCCTCTCATCCAACGTTAGCAGCTTCCATGTATTGTTGTTCTGTCCGCAAAGTACCCAAATAAACGGATTCCCTAGTTAGCATAAAGATATGTAGAATCGCCCTTCTGCACTGTAGCTTCTAGAATATGGTTAGGATGTTTGATAGCCAATTATTCCTTTGCTGTTTTTCCCCCCACTCCTAGACACTCTGATGGCCTTGCCTTCATCTCCTGGAACCTCGGTTCTTTGTAGCAGAGGATTAAGAGCTGTTCAACTTCCAACTCAGGTAGGAGGATTCTCCCCTCCCTTAAAGTGTCCCAAAGGTGCTTTTTCAGGAGGCAACTAGACTTTCTTGTTTTTTTCTTTGAAGACATTTTGCTTCTCATCCAAGAAGCTTCTTCAGCTTCTTTAATTATCTTAGTTTCTCTTCTCTGCACTTTTTCCAAAATCTCCACATCTTTTTGTAACATGGTGACCAAAACTGGATGCAGCACTCCAGGTGTGGCCTTAAGAAGGCTTTATAAAAGCACTACTAATACTTCACGAAACCTCAATAGAATAGAATAGTAAAATTGGCCAAGTGTGATTGGACACTAATGTAACATGAAAACCCAGTGTAAAAGTAAAACCCAAGGTTTCCTTTACATAAATTGTTGAACCCCACCTTCCTTGATTTGGCCTGATTCATTGGCTCATTGCATGGGGTAAAATTAACTCAATGTTGGATTGGGCCAAGACAGCTCTAGCCCATCAGTGGAAAGCAAAGGAAGATGGGCTTGCTGCTCTAAGGAATTGGCCAAACCAATAACACATTACCTAGATGTATCTCTAGCCAGAGGCTCTTGGCTCTTTATGTTTTGGAAAGTTTCTCTAGAAGATCCAAATTTTCCCTACTTGGAAACTCTGCAGGTGGAATATGTTCATGAAGAGGACTTGCAAGTAATTCATTGAAGTGTTCATTGTTAGGAATGCTCATGGAATACATTGTGTTTTCCCCCTCCTGTGTCAGGAATTGATATCGCTTGAGGATGTAGCTGTGTTTTCTCCGTGGAGGAGTGGGCCCTGCTGGATTCTGAGCAAAAAGCCCTGTACCGGTCATCCTGGAAACCAGGAGGAACATGGCTTCCTTAGGTAAGGGAGTCTGATAAGATCTTGAAATTTAGTAGCTGGAACAGTGGAATCGTAGGAGGAGTCAGAACACACGACTATAGCTGATTGGTTGGAGAGAGCTGTCCCCTGCCTGAGGCAGTCGCTGCTGTGATTGGTTAGTGTGAGTGTGAAGGGGGAGTGTCCTGTTTCCCGCCTTTTTTCCTCTGTGGGCTTGGTAATTTTACCTCATGGTGATGCTGTAGTGTTGGTTAACCTCATGATGCTCCTGTTAGCCTGACTTTCTGGTTTACTGTAAATATTGATGTAAAATATATTTGACATAAAACTAGGAGCTTGTGTCCATCTCTGACCTTTTGGACACCTGCTGCACAATTCCTGACTGATTCATGATGGCACTTAAGAGCCCAATAAGAGTCCACTCCAGGTTGATCATCAGGATGCAACTACTAGAGAAGTGATCTGATCTGTCCTCTGCAGATGGGATCTTCCAAATATCTCCTCTATTTTCCTAATGGATGTAGGAAAAGATGAATTTATTTATTTATTTATTTAATTATTACTCTTAATTGATAATGGATGTTTCTGTAGATTCTGTCATCCACTGAAGCTTTTCTTTGTTGGATTGGATTTGATTTTATAAATTTTCTTTATTGTGATGTTTATCCTTTTAAATTATAAGCCTCAGGGTTTCCCTTTGGAAATGAGAGTATATTAATGAAGGGCAAGAAAAAATGAACAACTGCCATTTTCAGTCCCTTCTCTCCTTAAAACTAAATATGAAGCCCCTCCACAAAGGTTCTACTTATCCAAAATCTTCAGGTTTTTATTCTGACCATTGAGAAGAGCCCAAAGGCCAAAACTATCCTTTTAATACCAAGCTAGCACCATGTTTAACAAATGGGGTTGGGAGGAATTGATATTGTTAAACACAGTCTGCTTGATCCTTTTGCATAAGTTTGTGTCTTTTCTATTCTTTCTGTTGCAAGCCGGATGAAGGATTCTGGCCAAGGCAACACTTTGCCAAAAGAAAAAAGGTTGGAAAAATGTATGGAAAGCAAAGTTTGGAGAAAACCAATTAAAGGGTTGAGCTGGAGAATTGCTCTGGTTTACCTTGTCCAGATACCAATGTCTTATTGACGGTTGATGCCAAGAAAGAGGAATTTCAAGGTGTGGAAAAGCCGAGATGGATCGATTATGTGACTGTTGTAAAAGCTCTGCTGGAGAAACAAGATGAAAGCAGGCAATGCTCAGAAGGACCCTTCCTCCTCCATGAAAGAACACAAGAAGGAGGAAATGTACAAATGTCGGATTGTGCAGAAAGCTTCAGTACGCTCTCTCCTGCATTGCATAAAAATATTCACAAAGCAGAGAATCCACAAATGTCTGGATTGTGGAAGGACCTTCAGGCAGAAAAATCATCTTAATTCACACAAGAAGGTCCACGAAGAGGAAGCAGCATCAATGCATTCATAGAAACAGCTTGAAGCGCCTCCCTTACTTCCCCTCAAAGCCTCCACAGAGAGGAGAGGTTTCAGCAACGCAGGGAGGGTAGAAGGAGGTTTATTGGGAGCAGGGAACCGAATTCCCGGAAAAAAAGCCCCACTGAGAAGAAACCCTATAAATGCCTGGAGTGTGGAAAATGTTATAATCAGAGTGGCAATCTTTCCTCCCACATGAGGATCCACACAGGGGAGAAGCCGTATCAGTGTGTGGAGTGTGGAAAGAAATTCACCTACTAATTACTCAACATAAAGGAAACTGGAGGAAAAGATGACCTGAATGGTTTGTGTTGACTCAACATTGACCCCTAGGTGTTCAGGAGAATCTGTAGAGACCCTTGCAGTATTGGAAGCTTCAAGCAAGCTTTTGATCCATTAAAAATAAGAGTGGCTTGTATAACTGAACTAACTTTTGGACATTAGATCTTTGTGCTAGAGTCTAGAATAGAAATTGAATAGAAATAATAATAGATATAATAAGGATCACAGAAATAGAATGACTGAAAACACAGTATGTAAAACTTCCTCCAGAGAAGACTTTTGGGAGAAGCATGTCTTGCTGAAATTCTTCTCCCAGCTATTTCTCTTGATCAGCTTTGGTGACCACTTGTGCAGGCAAGCACTTACACCAACATGCACGCTAACTCCTTCTCCTCCTCTGCATCAGACACACAAAGTCTTAGGTTTTAGTTTTCTGAGCTCAAAATATGAATGTGCATCAGTTTGTGCACGATGTAAAAAGTTGAGACTCTAGAAGAGTGCAGAAGAGCAACAAAGATGATTAGGGGACTGGGCTAAACATATGAAGAACGGTTGCAGGAACTGGTTGTCTAGTTTAATGAAAAGAAGGACTGGGGAGAGATGATGCAGTGTTTCCAATATCTCAGGGGTGCCACAAGAGGAGTCAACTATGCTGCAAAGCACCTGAGGTAGAACAAGCAATGGGTGGAAACTAATCAGGGAGAAGCAACTTAGAACTAAGGAGAAATTTCCTGACAGTGAGAATCAATAAGTGGAACAACTTGCCTGCAAGTTGTGAATGCTCCAACACTGGAAATTTTTAAGAAAATGTTGGATAGCCATTTGTCTGAAATGGTGTAGGGTTTCCTGCCTGGGCAGGGGGTTGGACTAGAAGACCTCCAAGGTCCTTCCAACTCTATTGTTATGTTATGATTTGCAACTAGGATGGCATGCCTTTTTATGGTACGGGAGAAGTAAGATATATACGTACTTTCATAGACTTTACATAAGAAATGCACTGCTATTGGCATGGGAGAAGTTCAGAGATAAATACTGTATGAAAATTCCAACATGGTTATCAACAATGGAGGCTTTAATATAGCCAAATACTTTTAATCTTAGAAATATTGTTAGGTATAAGGACTTGTTAACAGATGGGGTGGGGGTGGGGAATTGAAACAGGAACAAGATTTGGAAGAACAGGGGATTGAGTTAAATTGGTATATGTATATGCAAATACAAGCAAGATATCAGAAAGATGTTAAACTCCATGGTTTTTATTTAGAAAAGACTGAGGTGGATAGGATTCTCTCAGGAATGGAGGACAAATTAATTAAAAAAAATAACTTTTTGTTGGGGATTGAGTTAGAAGAGGAACGAGTAAAGAAAACTATGATAGCTTGGGCTAAAAAAATTGGATTTTCAATAGACCTAGACAAATGGCAACAGCCATGGGAGAGGAATTATAAATTAACCATTTCCACTACATATAAAGAAAATCAATATAAAATGTTTTATTAACGGCATATGCCACCTGAGAAACTGGCAAAAATGTTTAAAGATAAATCAGCTAAATGTTGGAAATGTCATCAGTTACCAGGATCTTATTATCATATGTGGTGGACATGTCCGGAAGCCAAAAACTATTGGGAGAAAATAAAGGGTTGGTTAGAAGAAATGACCCAACAACATATTGATTCAAAACCAGAGTTCTTTTTATTGGGGATCCTGTCAGAGAAAATTAGTAAAGAAAATATTTGATTATACATGTAATTACAGCAGTAAGAATTGTTTTTGCACAAAATTGGAAAACAGAGAAAATACCCCTGGAAAGAGAAATGATTAGAAAAAGTTTACACTGTGCAGAAATAAATAGATTAACTTTGAGGATTAAAGAAAGAAAGGATTCAGAATATTTTAAGATATGGGATAAATTTTATTATTGGTTAGAAGAAAGGTATAGATGAGCAATGGATAATTATGTAAGAAAATGATAATAATGCATCTGTGGAAAAATGGTAATATTTTAAGTTGGAGTGAAGAAAGAAGAAACACCGAGACGTCACACAGAAGGAATTACTGATGTTTTAAATGTATGTGTCTATAAAATAAACAATTTTTTAAAAAAACTATTGAAAAGGTCTGAGTTGAGAAATATCTAATACATTTAACTATGTGTTAAATGAAGTTCAGAAGAAAAACTATCCTAGAGTACAAAAGAATTTCTCCTAGTTGAATAGCTTCCAGCCTAATTGAAGGTTACCTCAGAAAGGGTTCTGGCGTATTATTTTCCTCAAGAGTTGCTCTTGCCATCTGGTTGAAAGAAGGAAAGAGATCCTTCTGGACTCAAACTGACTTTGGGTTTTCGTTACCTTTCCTGCTCCAGTCGTGTTACCAGATGTGCCCGTGCCTCAAACTGAACACATGGAGGTGGAGGTTGTACAGTGAGCAAAAGCTTTATTCTGCAGAAAAAGTGGCGCACAAAGATCTCCCTCAAAACCTGTTTATCCCACCACCGTTTTACAAAGCATTTCCCACCGTTTTACAAAGCATTTCCCACCGTTTACAAGTCAGAGTCAAAGGTATTTCCTCATCTCCCTTTAGTTTAGTTTACTTTGTCAGTGTACATTATAACGATAAAAATAAAAACACAAACATACATCCTTTATATTCTATATAACTGAAACTGAAAACCCGATATTGCACTATACCAGTGATGGCAAACCTTTTTGCCATAGTGTAGTGGGGGAGGATGGAGGGTCATCGTGTGCCCACACCCTTAATTCTGTGCCGCATTGGACACCTCACATTCTTGACCCGGTGGGCCTGGTAGGTCCGTTTTGCTGTCACCAGGCTTGCCTTTCTAGGAGACTGGGAGGAAAAGCCTTCTCCCTCTTCGGGGACCGGAAGTTGGCAAATAGGCTGTTTTCTGCCTCCTGAGGTCTACAGGGGGTGCGGAAGGCCGTTTTGCCTGCCCCCAGGCTCCTAGAAAGGCTCTGGAGCATGAGGAGGCAAATGGGCCTTCCTCACTCCGGCCCTCCGGAGGTGGGAAACAGAAAATTGTAAGTTGTAGAGTGCTGTAAAGGGGCTACCCCAATACCTGGATGGCCGTCTATCTAGACCGTTCCAGTGGCTTCCACCGGATACAAGGAGATGGCTCTGGTGGATGATCTCTGGTGGGCCAGGAAATATTCTGCCTGGTCCTATTAGACCTCTCAGGCTTTGACCATGGTATCTTGCTCCAGAGGATTGGGAGTGCACCGTGTACTGGTTCTCCTCTATCTCGACCGTGCAGATGTTGACAGGGGGCAGATTGCCTCACTTGTGGGGTGCCGCGTGATCCTCGCTGCTGTTCAACATCTATGGTGAGATCATCAGTGGCTTTGGGTATATCAGCTGTCTGATGAAGCTGTACTTTCCTGCCACCCCAATGAAGCTGAAGTGCTGTCCCGGTGTTTGGAAGTACAGGTCTGGATGGGAGAAACAGGCTCAAGCTTAATCCTCCAAAGGCGTGGCTGTGGATGCCGATTCAGTCAGCTGCATCAGCTGACTGTTGGGCAGTTATGGCAAAGGACAGGGTGCAACTTAGGTGTTCTTCTGGATGACGGCTGTCGTTTGAAGATCATTTGTCTGTCTCCAGGACCTTCCAGGTTGCCTGGTTTTATGCCTTCCTTGATCGGGATGCCTTGTGCACAGTCACTCATCTCGTTCTCTCGCTTGGATTGTAATGCTCTCTACATGCTCCTTGATGCACTTCTTCAGTTAGTCAGAATGCAGCTCTGATAGATTTCTCCAGAACACCGCTCCTGCAGACTGCACTGGCTACCTGTGGCCTTTCGGTGCACCAAGGTTTGGTCACTACCTTTAAAGCGCTCCATGGCTTACCTGTACTTATGGGAGCTGCTGTTACCTATGCCTCCCAGATTGCTCTCACAGAGGGACTTCTCAGGTGCGTCCAGCAATGTCGGCTAGGAAGGTCCTTCTCTGTGGCTCCACACTCTGGGCAACTTCCCCAGGTTTCAAATACCTGACCTTGGATCTTCCAACTGAAGATAGGGTCTTCTGGCTTAAATTTTATTGGTTTTAAATTTTCATTATTAATTTTAAGGGTTTTTAGTTTTATATATTTTAAAGTTTTTAGGCCAATTATAAAATAAGTTTTTAATCTGTATTTTAATTGTATATTGTTTTGTCTGTTTACCTTGGTTTTCCTGAGTCCTTAAGATTATCGAATAAATAATAATAAAAAATAATAAAAATCAGCTGGGAGCTGAGCTCAGGTGCCCACCAATATGGCTATGCATACCATCAGTGGTATACGTGACATAGGTTTGCCATCACGGCACTATACCATAGAATTCAATATGGTTATTGCCCTGGGATAGAAGCTGTTTTTCAGCCTATTTGTTCTTTTTTTTATTATCCTGTACCGTCTGCCAGATGGTAATAGTCCAAAAAAAGGGTGCCCAGGATGAGATGGATCTTTAAGAATGTTTTGAACTTCCTTAAGGCAGCAGGAGCTATAAAGCTCTTCCAAAGAGGGGAGAGGCCAACCTTTACAGTAATTCCTGCCCGTTTTACACTAACAGTTTAACCATAGTGTACATAATACAAAGCTCAGCAAAGCTATCCCAACATGTACACAGAGTAACCGTAACACTTTCACAAATGTCACTTCAGCAGTACTATAGCATAGCTTTCCATGATACTTCTTATTTTTCTAACAGCATACTTCTTCTTTTTAGAGATGTACAGGTGCAAATCTTTCCTGTTTGTGCCTTTTGTCTTGTCCCATAGTACATTTGGGGTTATGATTTACAAGCAGAAGCATTTACGCTTTTATTCTAAGTTTAACCTGTTAATTGAATCTCCAAGGATCCTTCGATTTAGACCAGGGATGGTGAACCGTGGACCTTTTATGATTTGTAGGCTTCAACTTCCAGAATTCCTGAACCGGCATATCTGAGATGTGTAAGCTAAGCCTTTAGCTACTTGTACAAGTTAGGGCATTAACAGAAAACAAACACAATCAATATCGTATCTCAGACTAGAAATCAGTTAAAGCCAACCAATTTTAGATGGTGCAGACACAACGCCAACCGTCCAGTTTTTATTTTAGAAGAAAAAATCTTGAGCCTTGTATTGGTTCAATATTTCCTTCTTTTGCGTCTCTTTCTCCCAGTGAAGTGCTCACTGAAGATCCTGTTTCTTGTTCTTCTGGTGTGACTTAAATATACAACGCAACTCTTATTTTTAATGGGTCAAAAAGGTTCTGTTGCTTTGGAAGCCCTTCCCATATGCCATGTATTTCTACAGATTCTCCTGGGACACTTCTGTGAGGATAAAGAAAATTTTGAGAATCAACATGAGCCAATTAGTGTCATCTTTTCCTGCTATGCGTCTTCTTATGGTGATTAAAGTTACTCCCAGTTCTGAATTTCTTTTTACTCCACACACTCATATGGCTTCTCCCCTGTGTGGATTCTTTTATGGCGCGTAAGATTCCCCCCGTCTCGGAAACTCTTTCCACACACGATGCATTTAAATGGCTTCTCTCCTGTGTGGAGCCTATTGTGGTAGGTAAGCTGGACACTCACACTAAAACATTTTCCACACTCCAGGCATTTATAGGGTTTCTTCCCTGAGTGAAGCCTTCTATGGCTGCTGAGTGAATCACTTCGACTAAAGCTTTTTCCGCACTCATGACATGTATATGGTTTCTCCCCAGTGTGGATCCTCTTGTGGCTACAAAGGTAACTACTTCTTCTGAAACTCATGCCACACTCTGTGCACTTATAGGGTTTCTCCCCTGTGTGAATCCTTTTATGGATCCTCAGTTCTCCAGAATCACTGAAGCATTTTCCACACTCCTGGCACTGATATGGTTTCTCCCCAGTGTGGGTTCTGCTATGTCTGATATAGCTTTTTTTTTCATTGAAGCTCTTTCCACAAGTGTGGCACTCATATGGTTTCTCCCCAGTGTGGAGCCTTTTGTGAAGAGAGAGAGCCCGCAAATCAGCGAAGCATTTGCCACATTCGGTGCACTTATAAGGCTTTTCACCCGTGTGGATCCTTTTATGGAGAATAAGACTACTTGGCTTACTGAAGCCCTTTCCACACTGCAGGCATTGAAAGGGCTTCTCCCCCGTGTGGATTCTGTGATGGGCAGTAAGGCTTGTTGAGACACGGAAGCTCTTTCCACACTCCGTGCATTGAAATGGTTTTTCCCCTGTGTGGATCATCTCATGTGTCTTAAGATTAACTTCTTGACTGAAGCTCTTTCCACAGTGCAGGCATTTATATGGTTTCTCCCCTTTATGCATCCTATTATGTAAGGTTAGAGCGCCACGTCTATTGAAGCTTTTTCCACACTCCAAGCATTCATAGGGTTTCTCTCCTGTGTGAATTCTTTTATGGCAAGAAAGGGCACTGGAGGTCCTGAAGCATTTTCCACACTCTGTGCATTTATACGGCTTCTCTCCGGTGTGGATCCTCTTATGTTTATTTAAAAGGCCATTTAGGGTGAAGTTCTTTCCACATACCATGCAATGATATGGCTTCTCCCCTGTATGGATCCTCTTATGGCAAGTAAGCTCACCGGAGGTCCTGAAGCATTTTCCACACTCTGTGCATTTATACGGCTTCTCTCCGGTGTGGATCCTCTTATGTAAATTGAAATGGCCTTTTTGGGTGAAGTTTTTTCCACACACCGTGCAATGATACGGCTTTTCCCCTGTATGGATCCTATTATGGGAAGTGAGATCACTTGCATAGCGGAAGCTCTTCCCACATTCCAGGCATTTACATGATTTCTTCCCAGTGGGGCTTTTTTTCCGGGAATTCGGTTCCCTGCTCACAGTAATCCTCGTTCTACCCTCCCTGCGTTGATGCAACCTCTCCTCTCTATGGATGCTTTGATGGGAAGTAAGGGAGGCGCTGCTTCCGAAGCTGTTTCCCCTATTAATGCATTGATGCTGCTTCTTCTCTTTGTGGACCTTCTTATGTGAATTAAGGTGACTTTTCTGCCTGAAGGTCCTTCCACAATCCAGACATTTGTGTGGATCCTCTGCTTTGTGAATCTTTTTATGCAGTGCAAGAGAGCGACTTGTACTAAAGCGTTCTGCACACTCCGTACATTTGTACATTTCGCCTCCTTCTTGTGTTCTTTCATGTAAAGGAGGAGGAAGGGTCCTTCTAGAGTATTGCCTGCTTTCATCTTGTTTCTCTCCAGCAGGGCTTTTACATAATCCCGATCCATCTCGAAGTGTTTTCCCATACCTGGAACACACTTCTTTTTCTTGGCAATCATCTGTGCCCAATAAGACATTGGTATCTGCAGAAGGTAAACTAGAGCAATTCTCCAGCTCAACCCTTAATTGGTTTTCCTCTAAACTTTGCTTTCCATACATTTTTTCTGCAAGTTCCTTTTTCTCTTTTGGCAAAAGTGCTGCTGCCTCTTGGCCAGAATCCTCCATCTCCCATCCATCGCCTGCTTGAAACGGAAAGAATAGAAAAGTTAACACAAACGTAAGTGCAAAAGGGATCAAGCACCGTTACTGTCTTTGAACAATATCAAACTTCCTCCCAAACCCCATTTGTTCCAAACATGGTGCTATGCTTGGTATTAAAGGAATATACGTTTTGGCCTTTGGGTCTCTCTTCTTCTCAATGGTACAGAATAAAAACCTGAAGATTTTGGATAAGATCACTGAACCTTTTGTGGAGGGGCTTCATATTTAGTTTCAAGGCAGCAGAAGGGACAGTTAAAAGTGGTCTCTAGTGGTTCATTTTGTTCATTCCTTCGTTCCTTCATTAATATATTGGCCTCTCAGCTTGCCAAAGGGAAACCCTGGATGGCTTATAATATTAAAAGGATAAAAACCTATACACAATAAAGTAAAATATTATAAAAATACAAATACTCAATCCTAACTAAAAGATATAAGACTAGATGGAGAGCCTAGCGGTTTAATCGGAGAAGGTAGAAATTTTGAGGGGCTTGGACCTGGAGCTGAGCTTCAGCCTCATAGCCATGAAGAGGTTTTCCCTTGAAGAAAACTGGTTGTCACTCTGGTGTGTTCATTCATCTTTATCCCACAGGTGCTTTTTTTCTCCCCCTTGAAGACATTTCGACTCTCATCCGAGAAGCTTCTTCAGTTCTGACTGAATGGTGGAGGATGGAAGGATTGATATTCCTTGCAGTCAGCTGGTCATTGGCACTGTTTCGGACCAGATGACTGCAAGAAATATCAATCCTTCCATTCTCCACCATTCAGTCAGAAAGCTTCTTCAATGAAATGTCTTCAGGCAAAGACGAAGAAAATCCAGGTGCTGTTTGAAAAAGCTCCTCTGGGCCACCAAGACATGGATGACTGAGAATCTTCATAAACATTCATTCATCTTTAGTGGTTCCTGCATTTACAGGTAGCACTACAAAAAGGGAAGCATTGGAGAAAATGGGAGGGGATACGGTTGGAAGATCCCATCTGCAGAGGACCTGGTAGATCAAACAGATCACTTCTCTAGTAGTTGCATCCTGATGATCAACCGGTGGAGTGGACTCTTATTGGGCTCTTAATTGTCATCATGAATCTGTCAGGGAATTGCGCAGCAGGTGTCCAAAAAGGTCAGAGATGCGGACACAAGCTCCTAGTTTTATGTCAATTAATATATTTTACATCAATATTTACAGTAAACGAGAAAGTCAGGCTAACAGGAGCATCATGAGATTAACCAACATTACAGCATCACCATGAGGTAAAATTACCAAGCCCACAGAGGAAAAAAGGCGGGAAACAGGACACTCCCCCTTTACACTCACACTAACCAATCACAGCAGAGATTGCCTCATGCAGGGGACAGCTCTCACCAACCAATCAGCTGTAACTGAGTGTTCTGATTCCTTCTACAATTCCACTGTTCCAGCTACTAAATTTCAATAGCTTAACAGAATCCCTTACCTAAGGAAGCCATGTTCCTCTTGGTTTCCAGCATGACCTCCCGGTACAGGGCTTTTTGCTTTGAATCCAGCAGGGCCCACTCCTCCACGGAGAAAAACACAGCTACATCCTCAAGCGATATCAATTCCTGACACAGGGAGGGGGAAAAAACACAATGTATTCCATGAGCATTCCTAACAATGAACACTTCAATGAATTACTTGCAAGTCCTCTTCTTGATGAACATATTCCACCTGCAGAGTTTCCAAGTAGGGAAAGTTTGAATCTTCTCTAGAGAACCTTTCCAAAAACATAAAGTGCCAAGAGCCTCTGGCTAGAGATACATCTAGGTAATGCATTATTGGTTTGGCCAATTCCGCAGGAGCAGCAAGCCCATCTTCCTTTGCTTTCCACTGATGGGCTAGAGCTTGGATGTCTTGGCCCAATCCAACATTGAGTTAATTTTACCCCATGCAAGGAGCCAATGAATCATGCCAAATCAAGGAAGGTGGTGTTCAACATTTAATTTCCGTGTAAAAGGAAACCTTGGGTTTTACTTTTTATATTGGGTTTTACATTTTTACATTACAAGTGTGTCCAATCACACTTGGCCAATAAAAAATTCTATTCTATTCTATTCTATTCTATTCTATTGTATTCTATTCTATTGAGGTTATGTGTGAAGTATTAGTAGTGTTTTTATAAAGCCTTATTAAGGCTACACCTGGAGTACTGCATCCAGTTTCGGTCACCATGTTACAAAAAGATGTGGAGGCTTTGGAAAAAGTGCAGGGAAGATTAACTAAGATAATTAAAGAAGCTGAAGAAGCTTCTTGGATGAGAAGCAAAATGTCTTCAAAGAAAAAAACAAGAAAGTCTCGTTGCCTCCTGAAAAAGCACCTTTGGGACACTTTAAGGGAGGGGAGAATCTTCCTACCTGAGTTGGAAGTTGAACAGCTCTTAATCCTCTGCTACAAAGAACCGAGGTTCCAGGAGATGAAGGCAAGGCCATCAGAGTGTCTAGGAGTGGGGGGGAAAAAACAGCAAAGGAATAATTGGCTATCAAACATCCTAACCATATTCTAGAAGCTACAGTGCAGAAGGGCGATTCTACATATCTTTATGCTAACTAGGGAATCCGTTTATTTGGATACTTTGCAGACAGAACAACAATACATGGAAGCTGCTAACATTGGGTGAGAGGAAAACCGAAAGGTGTGGAAGGACCAAGGAATGGATTCAGAGGCAGATTATCTCAGCCATGAATTTACGCATTAAAGGACCACAGAACTTCACTCTGGAGGCCTCAAGTAGATCCCATCCCATATCCAGGGAGCTGTGCTGAGTTGTTAATCAGAAATACTAGGTCTGGCCTGGCACAAACAAAGAGAGTCCAATTCTCTCTGAGTCACACATATGCTGGTAGTCCTCAAATTAGAGCCACTCATTTAGTGACTGTTCGAAGTTACAATGGCACTGAAAAAAATGACAGGATTGTTTTGCACACTTAAGACCATTGGCAGCATCCCCATAGTCACAGGATCAAAATTCAGAGAGTTGGCAACAACTGTCTCATATTTATGATGCTTGCAGTGTCCTGGGGCCATGTGATCACCTTTTGCAACCTTCTGTGAGAAACTTGCAAAACGGGGACCAGTACCTACTGATGCTGTCCCTGATCCAGTTTCCTGGGTTGCTGTTATCTCAGGGAACTTGGACTAGGTCCAGCATTAATATGAAATTACCTGCAATACTTCAGGAATATTAAAACCTACTTTAACACGTCTCATATATCGTAATCAAGGAATGGCTGTATTTATGAAGGTTTTGGGGGCCGTGGACCCGGCACACAAATCAGCTTTGATTAACTTATGAAAAGTCGGGGTGGACTTGTGTGTGATGGACTTGTGTCCCTGAGAATGTGGAAATTGTGCTGTGTAGTTAGATAAATGGCAGGAATTATGGGAGAGGAATAGAAAATCAACTTTAGCGATTACCTACAAAGAAAACCTTTATAAGACGTTTTACAGGTGGCCTCTCCCACACACAAGATTAGCTAAAAGGAACAAAAACCTCTCTCTGATGCGTTGGAAATGTAAGGCAGTGCCAGGAACCTTCTATCATATGTGGTGGGTCTGTCCAAAAGCTAAGGATTTTTGGCATCAGATAAAACGATGGCTGGAAAAGATGTTAAATCAAAAAATAGATTCAAAGCCAGAACTCTTTCTATTGGGTATCTGAAAGGATAAATACAGTATAATAAAGGAACAATGTACTTAATGGTGCATATATTAACAGCAGCAAGACTGGTCTTTGCACAAAATTGGAAGAGTAAAGAGATACATAGACCCTGAAGAAGAGATAATAAATAAGATACTGGCTTGCACAGAAATGGACAGGTTGACTCTAGAACTCGAAGACAAGGGTGAAACGAAATTGTAAATCAAGGAATACGTGTACTCAGATTTGGACAAAGGTAGGTCCTCCCATAAGGCTGGGAAAGAGCTTGCATATTTCAACCTTCTAGTTTACTTAGTTCAAGCGAAATACAGCTGCCTGTCTGACAGTCTAATAAGGAAAGTACCCAGGTAGCTATGCCCACATCCTGTCTGAATTTTTAACAAGCCTGCTGTGGTTTGCATATCATCCTTCCCCACCTCCTTTATTTCAGCCATTTCAGAAAACAGAATAACAGATCTTCTTCTATACCACAGGTTTCAAACTCGCCATGTCTGACATTTCAATTTTTCCCCTTTGATCTGGGTTGAGCCTGGCCTCCTCTGATCCCCACTTTTGACACCCCTGCTATAACATTTCAGACAAATGGTTGTCCAATCACTTCTGGAAAAATTCCAGTGTTGGAGCAACTTCTGGAGGCAAGTTGTTCTCTCAGGAAATTTCTCCTTAGTTCTAAGTTGCTTTTCTCCTTGATTACTTTCCACCCATTCCTTTTTACCCTGCCTTCAGGTGCTTTGGAAAATAGGTTGACTCCAATGGAGGGATTCAAATAATTTAACAACGGGTTCTCTGCCCTAATGACCAGCTGGGTAGGCGTGGCTCAGTGGTCATGTGACCGTGTGGGTGTGGCCAACTCAAAGTCACTCACGATGATGGCTGCTTCATCTTAGCTGTTACAATGTAATAAGGGTTAACCAGAGAGGCCGTTTCTGTAAGAAGGGCGATAAAGGTTAGGCTAGAAACAACACCAGAATGTTTCCTTCCAGCCTTCCTTACAGGATTAGCCCTGTAAAGTGGAAAAAGAACAAAATGAGATTTCTTCCAACAACCGATTCTCCGAACTGCTTAAAAAAGTTAATAACCGATTCTCCCGAATAGGTGCGAACTGGTTGACTCCCTCTTCCTTGTGGAAACCGCTCAAATACTGGAATATTGCTATCACGTCAGTCCTAGTCCTTCTTTTAATTAAACGAGTGTGAGAGGAAACTCATCATAATGTCGGCCTTTGCTTCTTGATAGCTGCCTATTGACCTGATATTTCTTGGCAAGGTTTAGTGTACTCAATATTAATCTGTATAATCTGTTTAAAATCATTGTATCCAGTACTAATGATGTGTCCATTAAAAAGTTGTAACTTGCAAGTATGTTGAAATAGTATGTCTCAATACTGTTGGTAGGAGAGTTTGCAGAGTGAGGCGAGCTGAGATAAAGGAAAAAAGAGGAACTATCAGGCTATAAAGCACGTAAAAATAACGATGTTGTGACATTGTGGTTAGAGGAAGAGAAAACTGCCTCAGTTGCTGTGACAAGGTGGCAGAATTTTGAAAGTCTTGTGCTTTGTGGTATATACCGTATATACTCGAGTATAAGCCGAGTTTTTCAGCACGTTTTTTGTGCTGAAAAACGTCCCCTCGGCTTATACTCGAGTCTACGTCTTCGGGAACCCCGCACAGGAGGGGGTACCGACCGGACTCCCATGGGAGGGACGGGGAGCGGGCCCGCCGAGGTCTCGCGGGATTTGTCGCCCCCAGGCCGGCCCCCATTCCCGTGTCTGGTGGGCGGACGGCGCAAACTTGGCGGGCTGTGCATTGGCGCGGGGAAGCCCTGGTGGTGCAGTGTTCCCGTTCGCCCTGGCCTCCGTCCTCCGATCTCCTGCGCTGGGAGCGAGCGAGCGAGCCAGCGACCGGCTTCGGGCACCGCGGACTTTGGCAAGGAGGAAGGTGGGAGGGAAGCGGAGCTGCCGGCTGTGGGGGGGTTGAGGGGCGTGCAAGAGGAGTGAGCGTGGAAAGGCCTTTTTGTGTGTGTGTGCGTGTGTGTGCGCGCCTGTGTGCCCTAGGGAGGGAAGCGGAGCTGCCGGCTGTGTGGGGGTTGAGGCGTGCAGAGGGCGCCTCCTCCTCTTCCTCCACGCTCGCTCCTCTTGCACGCCCCTCAACCCCACCATCCCCACCCTCTCCGCGTGAAGGTCACCTCCTCCTCTTCCAGGCGGCGGCGGCTCCGGCTCAGCGAGCGCCACAGCCGGCAGCTCGCTTCCTCCTGGTCCCAGTCCAGCGAGCGGTGGCGACATGCCGGCGCCGCTCCGCTTTCACCGTTCGGCTGATTGGGACCGCTTAACATGGGTCGCGGCGGGCGAGCCGCCAGCCTTCTCGGCTGAGGAGGAGGGTTTCCCGAACGGTGGCGTCGGCCGAGAAGGCTGGCGCCCCGCCCGCCGCGGACCCATGCCGGTCCCAATCAGCGAACGGTGAAAGCGAGCGGCGCCGGCATGTCGCTTTCACCGCTCGGCTGGACTGGGACCAGTGAGGAAGCGGAGGCTGCGGCGCTGGAGCCGCCGCCGCCGCGCCGCCTGGAAGAGGGAGGAGGTGACCTTCCTGGAGAGGTGGGGTTGAGGCGTGCAGAGGAGGCCTGAAGGAGGAGAGGAGGCTGCGCGCCTCTCTTCACAGCCGGCTCAGAGCCCGCTTCCCGTCCAGGGCGTCAGACATGCGGCGCCCGCTCCTCCTCCCGTTCGCTGGTTTCCTTCCTTGGCACGGGCGGGGCAGGAGCCGCCAGCCTTCGGCTGAGGAGGGAGGGTTTCCCGAGCGGTGAAAGCGTCGGCCGAGAAGGCTGGCGGCTCCCCGCCGCGACCCATGCCCCAATCAGCGAACGGTGAAAGCGGAGCGCGCCGGCATGTCGCGCCACCGCTCGCTGACTGGGACCAGTGAGGGAAGCGAGCTGCCGGCTGTGGCGCTCGCTGAGCCGGAGCCGCCGCCGCCGCCGCCTGGAAGAGGGAGGAGGTGACCTTCACGCTGGAGAGGGTGGGGATGGTGGGGTTGAGGCGTGCAAGAGGAGCGGCGTGGAGGAAGGAGCGGCCTCTCTTGCACGCCCCTCCTCATCAGCGAGCGGTGGCGACATGCGCTCGCTTTCACCGTTCGGCTGGCCGCCCGCCACTGCTGGGCTGATGGGTCGCGGCGGGCAGGAGCCGCCAGCCTTCGGCTGAGGAGGAGGTTTCAACGGTGGCGTCGCCGAGAAGGCTGGCGGCTCCCCGCCCGCCGCGGACCTGCCGTTCAGCCGAACGTGAAAGCGGAGCGGCGCCGCATGTCGCCACCGTTCGGCTGGACTGGGACCGGTGGGAGGGAAGCGGAGCTGCCGGCTGTGGCGCTCCGCTCGGAGCCGGAGCCGCCGCCGCCGCCGCCGCCTGGAAGAGGGAGGAGGTGACCTTCACGCGCGGAGAGGGTGGGGGATGGTGGGGTTGGGGGGGGGGGGAGAGGGGGGGGGGGGGGGGGAGAGGGGGAGGGGGGGTCCTCTTGCACGCCTCAACCCCCACACAGCCGGCAGCTCCGCTTCCCTCCCTAGGGCACACAGGCGCACACACACACGCACACACACAAAAGGCCTTTCCACGCCACTCCTTGCACGCCTCAACCCCCACACACAGCCGGCAGCTCCGCTTCCCTCCCTAGGGCACACAGGCGCGCACACACACGCACACACACACAAAAAGGCCTTTCCACGCTCACTCCTCTTGCACGCCTCAACCCCCACAGCCGGCAGCTCCGCTTCCTCCCACCTTCCTCCTTGCCAAAGTCCGCGGTGCCCGGTTGGCCGTTCGCTGGCTCGCCGCCGCTCCCAGCGCAGGAGATCGGAGGACGGAGGCCAGGCGAACGGGAACAGCCCACGCCCGAAGAGGGAAAGGGAGCGAGTGGGTGGTGGCTGGGACAGACCCCACCACAAACACACACACACGCCTGTGAGACGTCTTGCTTGCATGTCACACACACGCACCGCTCGCTGGGAAAAAAAAAAGGATGGATGGATGGAAGGAAGGAAGGAAGGAAGGATGGATTGATGGATGGAGGCGACCGCTTTGAAGCGCAACCCTTCTCCCGCAACTAAGGGGGGGGTCAATGTTTTCCCCAATCCTAGGGTGTGGCGAAACAGTCATTCTTTCTTCCCCCCTAGTCTCTCCCGAGATCGCACTGCAGCGCCCATCATCCCCAGCCGGCAATCTGAGCTCGTGCCATCGATGTGGTCCTTGAACTTCCCCCTCGTTTCTAACCCAGCCTAGGATGGCCGGCGTGGAGGGTGTAGTGGTGGTAAAACGGCCAGGAGAAAGCTTTCGCTCTTTTCGAGAGGTCCTCTTGGAAGGCTGCCTTGGAAAGGGAAAGTGGGGAGGGGGCAGAGATTTCTCCCTCAAAGGTCCCCTTAGAAGGCTGGGTTGGAAAGGTGGGGAGGGGCAGAGATTTCTTCCTCGGGTCCTTCTAGAGTCCTTGAGAAACTGATATCATACAAGGTTAATAAATTATACCTCCTCCTCATTGATGAGTTTTCATCCTGAAATTGATTGAAACATTGTACCATCATATGCTGCCACAGTATAGTGTTAACAACATCTGTAAAGATGATATATGAGCATGACACTAAGTTTTTTCTATATTTCCCCCTTTATTGAAAAACTTCCATCATGCTTCTTTCTGAAAACAAAGGTCATTATAATATACCTCATTATATATTTGATTTGATGATATTTCAGTTAATAAATACCATTTAAGGTGTTAAGCTTCTTTTCTTTTCAGCAGCAAAGTGAATTACAACTTTAAAGAACTTTATTACTTTATATTCATTTTATTTTAAGTATAGATTTTAGATTTTAAACAAATATGTTTAGAGCTTTTATATCTTTCAAGTTATTCAAATTATCCCTCAGCAGGTATATAATGGCATCCAATTCCAATATCATGTTGGGGCTTTTGAGCAAGGGAGGAGGAACGTGAGCCCGCCTTTCGGCTGGCATTCCGGGATTTCCTTTGTTTAGAGCTGGGAATCCTCCTTCCCTTTTGCACTCCCTCCTCCTCCTCCTCTCTCTCTCTCTCTCTCTCACACACACACACACACACACACACACACACAGACTTCTAAAGTCGATTGGCACAATGAAAGGCAAAGACCACAATTGTTTTAAGAAAGAAGCTTTAGCAGGGAGGGGGGATGGGAGGGTGTTTTAAGTTTTGGCAAACAGCCAGGCCAACTGTATTGGAGAAGGTCACACAACTGGCCTTAACATTTTAGCTGCTGTCTTTTTCCTCACACTTGGGTTTAATGATATTAGAGACCCTTATTGCCCTGCCAAAAAAAAAAAGAGCCACCTCAACGTCTATGAAAATTAACCTTCTGCCAAGAGACACTGTGCAGGGTATTTTCACTATTGGTGTGCATACAGGCTTAGATTTGTGCTGGGTTCTTAGTGCTTAGAGCACTGACCTTCAGAGGCACCCTGGTCCCTTGGAAGCTAAAGGAGGACTCATTTTCATGCTTGCAGTTGTATTGTCAATTTCTGTGAGACAATGTTGTTGAAGTAACTCACTCACTCATTCATTCATTCATTCATTCCTTGTGTGTCCAATCACACTTAGCCAATAAAAATTCTATTCTATTCTATTCTATTCATTCATTCATTCATTCATTTTATTTTGTCAAATACATATTAAATAATTATATAAATATAAGCATGAATTGAATACATAAAAGGAATACAACTAAAGGGAACATTAGGACAGGGACGGTAGGCACGCTGGTGCTCTTATGCACGCCTTACAGACCTCTTAGGAATGGGGTGAGGTCAATACTAGATAGTCTTTGGTTAAGGCTTTGGGGATTTTGGGAAGAGACCACAGAGTCAGGTAGCACATTCCAGGCATTAACAACTCTGTTACTGAAGTCACATTTTCTGCAATCTAGATTGGAGAGGTTCACTTTAAGTTTGAATCTATTGTGTTCTCGTGTATTGTTGTGGTTGAAGCTGAAGTAGTCATTGATAGGAAGTACATTGTAGCAGATAATTTTATGAGCTATGCTCAGGTCATACCAAAGGCGGCGTAGTTCTAAATTTTCTAAAGCTGGGAATCCTCCTTCCCCCTTTTGCACTTTTATTGTTTTTCGTTCAAATAAATATTCATGTTATTTTACTTGGCTCTATCTTTATTTTTTACATTGACCAGTAGCTGCCTCATTTCCCACCCTCGGCTTATACTCGAGTCAATAGTTTTTCCCAGTTTTTGTGGTAAAATTAGGTGCCTCGGCTTATATTCGGATCGGCTTATACTCGAGTATATACGGTAATAATGGCATGTTGGACAGTGAGCCAGCCTCAAGCCTTACTTTTTGACTGCACGTCCACTTGACCTTCATTGCAAGGTGGTTGTTGTGTAAGTACTTGCTGTTCGCCATAATTTGAAATTCAATAAACCACTTAGGATCCTTAATAAATTATTATGTTTAATAAAGGATCCTAAGTGAGACGCCCTGGGATGAACTTGTCTGTTCAATTTCTTACAAGTGCAGCTATGCTCAGAATCAGTTTTTTCCCCCTGACACCCAATTCCAGCAACCGTTCTTGATGTGTTTAAGTCTCTACTCCCCTAATCATCTTTGTTGCTCTTTTCTGCACTCTTGATCATCAACATAATATTCACTCTCCCCATCAGATAATGAGAGAAAGCAAAACTATTTCCTTAGCAGTTTTCAAATACATGGACATCAGGTTTCAGAATTCCCTAGCCAGCCATCCTATGGTGGCCTGAGATTTCTGGGAGTGGAAGTCCACAGATCTTAAAAGTCACCAAGGCTGAGACAGGCTGGCCTATCGGAAAAGGGTGAGACCTTTTGAACTGGACACAAGACTTTAAAAACGCAGTTAAATTGAACAATGAAAAGGAATTCAGGAATGAAATTCACTCGGGCAAAGTCAATCCTGAGGATTCAAGGGCATCAGCAGGAGCCTTTACCTGATGCTCCCTCCTGAGGTGGCTCGTCCTGAGCAACGCCCCGAAACAACGGCTCCTGGGGGGGATCGCCCCCGGTCCCTCCGGCCGCCTGAGCATCCATTGAACCCAAACCTTCTGGCTCTGAAACAGCAGCAGAGAAAAGGAAGTGACGGGAAATGATCAGGAAGGGCCGGCAGAACAATCTCCCCAAGGAGAAGGTGGGGGCTGCAGGAGCGATCTTAGCAGCGGCCCAAGAAGCTGCCTTGAAGGGTCTCCTGTCCGAGCATTTCCCCAGGTGGGAAAAAGGAAGGAAGGAAGGAAGGAGCTTCTTACCTGGCGCTCGATAGGAAAGAGGCGGCTCTCTTCCTCGCCCGGACTCCGCTTCCCAAAAAGATGCGCGCAGGAACAGATCCGCAATCCGTTTTCCTCGCAGCCCCTCCGGCCACGCTCCCTCCCTCCTTCCCTTCCTTCTTTCCCAGCCACGCACGTGGATCGCCCTTCTCAGAACTGCCCCAGCCAAGACTTTGCAGAGCCCAAGCAGGAAGCTCTTCTAGCTCCTCCCTTCCCCGTCCAGCTCCTCCCAATCTCCAAAGGGGGGAGGGGCGCCGCCCCCTCGGGGATCCCCCTGCCTACGCCCCCCCTTCGGCAACGGGGGAAGCGGTCCCGGGTGGGATGGGCAGCTGGGCAGCGAGTTCAGGGCTGCTTCTGCCGAGGCAGTCAGGGAAAGAGGGGGAGAGGAGGACGAAGCTCAGGGGGGAGGAGGGAAGAGGATGCGGAGCAGCAAAGTTAGAAGGGAATCGCCCTTGAACAGAATAACAGAGTTTGCAGGACCCTCGGAAACAATAAGGTCCCCCCAACCCTTATTCTGGTCAAGGGCGATTCCTTCCTACCTTTGCTGCTCCGCTTCCCTTCCCTCCCCTCCTCTCCCCCCTCCCCTCCCTCTCTCCCCACTTTCTCTGACTGCCTGGGGCAAAGAAGCAACGGACTCGATGCCCAGCTGAGCATCCCAGCCGGAGTGGGGGGGGCAGGCAGGGAGACCCCCGAGTGGGCGTCGCTCTCCGCCCTTTAGAGAATGGGAGGAGCTGGACGGAGAGGGGAGGCGCTACAAGCACTTCCTGGCTGGGGTCGTTCAGGGGAGGGGGATCCACGTGCGAGGCCGGGAAGGAAGGAAGCTTAGCCGGCGGGGCTGCGAGGAAAGCGGGCATCTCTTTTCCTGCGCGCATCTCTTGGACCGAGGAACAGAGCCGCCTTTCCCTGCGGGCGCCTCGTAAGAAGCTCCCTCCCTCCTTCCTTTTCCTTCCTTCCTTCCTTCCTTTTTCCCACCTGGGGAAATGCTCAGACAGGAGACCCTTCAAGGCAGCTTCTTTGGGGGCTGCTAAAATCCCTCCTGCAGTCCCCACTTTCTCCTTGGGGAGATAATTAGTATTATTATTTTGCTGGTCCCTCCTGATCGTTTCCCGTCACTTTCTTTTCTCTGCGGCCGTTTCAGATCCAGGAGGCTTGGAGTTCAATGGCTGCGAAACCGGCGGGGGGGAGGGTGGGAAGGGGCGATCCGTCCCGTGATCTGTTGTTTCGGGGAGTTGCTCAAGAGGAGCCGCCTCCGGAGAGAGCATCGGGTAAAGGCTCCTTCTGAAGCCTTTAAATCTCTTTGCTCTCGTTGCTTTCATCCCTGATTTCCTTTTCATTCTTCAATTTAATTGCATTTTTGAAGTCATGGGTGCATTTAAAAAGGTATCGCCCTTTTCCTATGGGCCGTTGGTTCTCAACCTTGGCAACTTTGTGATATGTGGATTTCACTCCCAGAATTTCCCATGTGTGTTGAAGTCCACATATTTGACAGCTTCCCAGATTGAGAAACGTTGCTGTAAACCAGGGCTGGGGAGCTAGGGCCCCTTTTAGGACTGGTGGACTTCAACTCCCAGCATTCCTGAGCCACCTGTGTCAGGTATTCTGGGAGTTGAAGTCCACCCGTCCTGAAAGGCCCGTAGTTCCCAACTTCTGCCATAGGTTATTCCAAAGGGCAAATCCCAGCTGTGAAAAAAGAGCTTTTGTAGTCTTCCTTGATTATCTGATAAGGGAAGGTGAACATTATAGAAACATAGAATAAGAGTTGGTCCTTTAATGCATCCATTCATGGCTGAGAGAGCTGTTTCTGAATCCAATCCCTGCTCCTTCCACACCTCTCAGTTTTCCTCTCACCCAGGGGGAGCTGCTATGTATTGTTATTTTTTTTATATAAATTTTTTTTATTTTTACAATCATATCCAACAGCTCATCCAATGTACAGTTATATACAATTAGTCGGGCTTGCCCAGTCACCACCCCCCTTTTAACTCTCTTCCCTCTTCTACCTTCTACTTTCCAGACCTTCCTCTCCTTCTCTTATCTACATCCTCTCCTCCCTCCACCCTCCACCTTCATTCTCCCTCTTCTACCCCTCTTCCTTCCGCTTCCTCTTCTACCCCCTTCTCCTCTTTCCTACCTCCTACTCTCTCCTCTTTTCTCCCTCCCCACCGTTCTAAAATGGTAACAGGGCAGACCTGACCCTACATTAATTATATTTATACATCTTCAATAATCCCTGCTATGTATTGTTATTGTGGCTGTAAGGGACTCACATTAAGTGCTTACCTAGTTAGCCTAGAAATAGGCTAAAAGATGCCCTTTGCATTGTAGGCTGAAGAATATCATTAAGATGTTTGATAGCAAATTTTTCCTTTGCTGTTTTCCCCCCCACTCCTGTTGATGTCACTTAAATACAAAAGCATTAAAGAAATCCTTCTAGGTCTTTCCAAGCCTTCGTCCAAATCTGAGTCCTTGACACTAGTTAGCCTAGAAATAAACTAAAATCAGCCTTTTCATTGTACACTCAAGAATATCGTTAGGATGTTTGATAGCAAATGCTGTTTTTTTTCCCCACTCCTAGAGACTCTCATGGCCTCGTCTTCATCTCTTGGAACCTCAGTTCTTTGTAATCGAGGATTAACAGCGGTTGAGCTTCCAATTCAGGTAGAAAGATTCTGTCGTGTCCCACTCCCACTCCGACGCACGAGTCAAGGAAGTCCGTAACAGACTTGGCAACGAAGCCTTTGCATCTTGCCAAGTCCCTTCGAGGTTTATCAGGGCAGGCAGGAGTCCAAGTTGTGACTTCAGCGATAGAGTCCAATATCAGCAAACTAGCTAAGACTTTGCTTGACTCAAGGTTGGAATGCCAAAAGCAGGTCCTTTATATAGGCTGTGGGGTGTGGCTCCATGACTCAGCATTTATCCAGGCCTGCCCCACCCCTCCTTCTGCTGGCGTTGCCTCTCAGATCTCCGGAAGCGACGGTCCTCTCACTCTGAATTGTCTTCAGCTGGATCTGCTGTCACTAATTCCAGCACCTGGCTGGCTGCCTCTGATGACTGAGCCAAAGGAACACACGCTGTAGGAGTTAAATTTAGCTCCCACTCTGGAATATGGAGCGAATCTCTATCCGCTGCCATCACCCTTACTTTAATTTAGTTTACTTTATTGTCATTGCACCTCATATAACGAACTTAAATGCTATCTTCAGTGTACATTAGAACTATAAAAATAAAACACAAACACACATCCTTCACATTCCATACAATTGAATTGAAAACCCCTGATATTGCATTACTATTGCACTATACAATAGAATTCATATATACTTACTGCTCTGGGATAGAAGCTGTTTTTCAGTCTACTTGTCCTTGTTTTTATTATCCTGTACCATTGTCCAGATGGTAATAGTTCAAAAAAAGGGTCCCCACAATGAGACGGATCTTTAAGAATCTTTTGAACTTTCATAAGGCAGCGGAAGCTATAAAGCTCTTCCAAAGAGGGAAGAGGGCAACCAGTGATCCTAAGGGCAATAATGTTGACCCTCTGGAGCGCTGTCCTATCTGCCATTGTGCAATTGGCAAACCATACACAGGTGCAGTAAGTTAAAATACTCTCTATGGTGCAGCAGTAGACGGTCACCACCAGTTTCTCATTCAGTTGTTGTTTCCTGAGAAGTCTCAGGTAGCATAAACTCTGCTGGGCCCTTTTGACCAGGGCTGCAATGCGAGTGCCCCAGGTCCTCTTTTATGATAACACCCAGAACTTAAAAATGGTCACTTGCTCCACTCTGCCTCCATTTATAAGCAAGGGCTGGATGTCTGATCTATTCCTTCTGTAGTCCACTATAAGCTGTTTGATCTTATTGGTGTTGAGGACCAAGTTATTGTCTCCACACCACGAAAGTAACCAGTCCACCTCATGTCGATAGGCAGACTCATCCCACATGGAGATGAGTCCCCCCACTGTTGTATCATCTACAAATTTAGTAATGGTGTTACTATTACCTTCTCAGGCGGGGAGTGACTGGAGGGGAGAGCAAGGGGTGGGGCCAGCCAGTGGTGGGTTCAGCCAACAGGGAGCCACAGCAGAGGGACTAAAGAGCTACATGTGACTCCAGAGCCGCAGGTTGCCGACACCCGGTCTAGCCCATCAATGGACAACAAAGGAATATCGGGTTGCTGCTCCTGTGGAATCGGCCAAACCAATGAAACATTAACTAGATGTATCTCTAGCCAGAGGCACTTTATGTTTTGGGAAAGGTTCTCCAGAGAAGATGTTCGGTCATGAAATTGCACAGCAGTTGTCAAGATGAAGTCGGAGACACTGACACAGACTTGTAGATTTTATATAAATATAAATATATTTAACCTAGAAATTTACAGCAGTCTTTGTCATCATCCACAAAAGGAAGAACATAAGATAGTCAGGAACATCATGAGGTAAATTGAAAACATCATGCAGAACAACAGAAGGAAAAAAGGAGGGAAAGAAGGGAAACTCCCCCTTTATACTTACCGCAACCAATCAGAGCGTAGATTGCATCATGCATGAGTCAGCACAGTCTAACTAATCAATTACAATTGTGTTTTGCCCTATTGTACACTTTACTGTTCCAGCTACTAAATTCAATATCCTACATGCTTGTTTGCCCTACTTGGAAATTCTAGTTAGTTCATTAAGAAAACAACTCGCATGTAATTAATTGAAGTGTTCATTGTTAGGAATATTCATGAGATATGTTGTGTTTTTTTCTTCTCCCTGTGTCAGGAATTGATATCGCTTGAAGATGTAGCTGTGGTTTTCTCCGTGGAGGAGTGGGCCCTGCTGGATTCTGAGCAAAAAGCCCTGTACCAAGAGGTCATGCAGGAAACCAAGAGGAACTTGGCCTCCTTAGGTGAGGGATTCTGTTAAGATATTGAAATTTAGTACCCAAAGGTCAAATCTTATATCAATTTAATAACAAGGATAGCATCATCTTTTGAACAAAGGGGAGTTGGGAAGAATCTTGATACTGTTCAAATACAGCAATGGTGCTTCATCCCTTTTGCACCTATATTTGTGTTAACTTTTCTATTCTTTCTGTTGCAAGCAGGTGACGGATGGGAGATGGAGGATTCTGGCCAAGAGGCAGCAACACCTTTGCCAAAAGAGAAAAAGGAAGTTGCAGAAAAAATGAATGGAAAGAAAAGTTTGGAGGAAAACCAATTAAGGGTTGAGCTAGAGAACTGCACTAGTTTACCTTCTGCAGATACCAATGTCTTATTGGACACGGATGATTGCCAAGAAAAAGAAGTGTGTTCAAGGTGTGGGAAAACGCTTCGAGATGAATCTGGATTATGTGACTGTTGTAAAAGCCCTGCTGGAGAGAAACAAGATGAAAGCAGGCAACGCTCCAGAAGGACCCTTCCTCCTCCTTTACATGAAAGAAGACAAGAAGGAGGGGAAATGTACAAATGTACAGAGTGTGCAGAAAGCTTCAGTACAAGCCGCTCCCTTGCATTGCATAAAAATATTCACAAAGCAGAGAATCCACACAAATATCTGGATTGTGGAAGGACCTTCAGGCAGAAAAGTCACCTTAATTCACATAAGAAGGTCCACGAAGAGAGGAAGCAGCATCAATACATTAGTTGGGGAAACAGCTTCGGAAGCAGCGCCTCCCGTACTTCCCATCAAAGCCTCCACAGAGAGGAGAAGTTGCATCAACGCAGGGAGGGTAGAATGAGATTTCCTGGAAGCAAGGAACCGAATTCCCGGAAAAAAAGCCCCACTGGAAAGAAATCATGTAAATGCCTGGAATGTGGGAAGAGCTTCCGCTCTCCAAGTAAGCTCACTTACCATAATAGGATCCATACAGGGGAAAAGCCATATCATTGCACGGTGTGTGGAAAGAGCTTCAGGACCTCCGGTGCCCTTATTTACCATAAAAGAATTCACACAGGAGAGAAACCCTATGAATGCTTGGAGTGTGGAAAAAGCTTCAGCACAAGTGGTGCTTTAACCTTACATAATCGGATGCATACAGGGGAGAAACCTTATAAATGCCTGCACTGTGGAAAGAGCTTCAGTCAAAAAGTTCATCTTAAGTCACACGAGATGATCCACACGGGGGAAAAACCATTTCAATGCACGGAGTGTGGAAAGAGCTTCCGTTTCTCAGCAAACTTTAATGTCCATCACAGAATCCACACAGGGGAGAAGCCCTTTCAATGCCTGCAGTGTGGAAAGCGTTTTGCCAATTATGGTGCCTTTTATGCCCACAAAAGGCTCCACACAGGGGAGAAACCATACGAATGCCGCGTGTGTGGGAAGAGATTCAATCAAAAAAACCAGTATATTGTACACAGCAGAACCCACACCGGGGAGAAACCATATACATGTCATGAGTGCGGAAAAAGCTTTAGACATAATAATTCACTCAGGGGCCATAGAAGGCTTCACTCAGGGGAGAAACCCTATAAATGCCCGGAGTGTGGAAAATGTTTTAGTATGAGTGGCCACCTTACCTCCCACAATAGGCTCCACACAGGAGAGAAGCCATTTAAATGCATCGTGTGTGGAAAGAGTTTTCGAGAAGGGAAGAATCTTACACTCCATAAAAGAATCCACACAGGGGAGAAACCCTATAAATGCCTGGAGTGTGGAAAATGTTATAATCAGAGTGGCAGTCTTACCTCCCACATGAGGATCCACACTGGAGAGAAGCCATTTAAATGCATCGTGTGTGGAAAGAGTTTTCGAGAAGGGAAGAAGCTTACACTCCATAAAAGAATCCACACAGGGGAGAAACCCTATAAATGCCTGGAGTGTGGAAAATGTTATAATCAGAGTGGCAATCTTTCCTCCCACATGAGGATCCACACAGGGGAGAAGCCGTATCAGTGTGTGGAGTGTGGAAAGAAATTCAGAACCAGTAGTAACCTTACTCAACATAAAAAAACGCACAGCAGGAAAAGATGACCTGATGTCGTGTCCCACTCCTCCGCTGACGGCCGGGTCGCGGAAGTCCGTATCAAGCGTGCCTCTGCAGCTCTGCCAAAGTCCTATCAGAGTTCTCAAGGCAGGCAGGAGACCAGGAAGTGACTTCAGCAATCCAAGTTAGACTTTGTCTGACTCAGAGAATGCCAGAAAGCAGATCCTTTATATAGGCCATGGGGTGTGGCTCCATGACTCAGCACTTATCCAGGCCTGCCCCTCCCTTCCTTTTGGTGATGTCGCCTCTCCATTCTCCGGAAGCGTGGGTCTATCCATTGCATCGTTTCGTCTCCAGCTGTTGGTAATCCCAGCTCGTGGCTGGCTTCTGGCGCACATGCTATCGGAGGGAGGTTTGTTTGTTCGGCCTGTCCGGGCATGGTGCCAGGACTGGGGGCTGGAGGCATGCCAGGACATTCTTCAGCACTATCAGCGTCTGGCAGGAGATAAGAGGGGCCCGGCTGCGGCAGGGGGAGCGAGCGAGACACAACACCTGAATTGGTTTGTGTTGATTCTCAACATTTGCTTAACGCCCCTAGAAGTGTTCCAGGAGAATCTGTAGAAACTCTTGGAGTATTGGAAGGGCTTCCGAAGAAGCAGAAGCTTTTTGATCCTTTAAAAAGGAGAATTGGCTTGTATAACTAGGAACTAACTTTTGGACAATAGATCTTTGTGCTAGAGTCAAATTGAATAGAAATAATAATAGAGCGAGATGGGATGGGATGGAACAGAAATAGAAATAGAATAGAAACAGAAATAGAATAGAAATGGAATAGAAACACGGTATGTAAAACTAATCCTCCAGAAAGCAAGACTTTTTGGCAAACAAAGCATGTCTTGCTTCAAACTCTTCCCCTCCTCCAGCTACCCTTTCTCTCTTGATCAGCTTTGGTGACTTACTTGTGCAGGCAAGCCCTTACACCAACATGCACTCATAACTCCTTCTCTCCTCCTCTCTCATACAATCAGACACACAAAGTGTTAGGTTTGAGTTTTCTGAGCTCAAATTATGACTCCCGTACTATAAATTATAATTCCCACAATATAGATTTATGGAAGGTGTTAACACTTGTCCTTTGCAGATGCAGACCACTGCACCAGATGTCCAGAAGATCAACATCAGAACAAGAACCGAGACCAATGTATCCCCAAAATCATCACCACTTTGTTATATCAGGAGAATTTGGGGGTCATCCTTACCTCCTTTGCCCTCTTTCTAATCTTAACCTCCAGTTTTGTTTTGGGAATCTTCAGTAAATACCGAGAAACTCCCATCGTCAAGGGCAACCACCAGGATCTCTCCTATGTTCTCCTGGTCTCCCTACTGCTTTCTTTCTGCACTTCCTTCCTTTTTATTGGTCGGCCAAGGAGGGCCACTTGCCTTCATTGACAAACAGCCTTCAGTATCACCTTCTCAGTTGCTATCTCTTCTGTCTTGGCGAAAACAATCATGGTGGTGGTGGCCTTCCTAGTCACAAAGCTATCTGGTTAGGAGTCTTTGCCCCCTTCCCTGGTTCTGACATGCATTCCCAGTCCAGGGAGATCATTCTGCGGTGCAATGAAGACTCCACTGTTATGTTTTACATTGTTCTCATCTACATGGGCTTCCTGGCCACCATCTGTTTCATGGTGGCTTTCCTAGCTAGGAACCTCCCAGGGGCCTTCAACAAAGCCAAGTTGATCAGTTTCAGCATGCTGGTCATCTGCAGCAAGGAATCCCTTACCCAAAAGCTGAACAATTACTATAGTATGACTTTATTAGGCCTTGGTAAGATCACACTTGGAATAATGCATCCAGTTTGAGTTGGCATGATATAAATAAGATGTTGAGACCAGGAGTGGGTTGCTACTGGTTCACCCTGGTTTGGACGAAATATTAGCGGCGACAGTGGGAGGCTCTGCCCACCCAGCAAGATATCATCAAAAATTTCTGTGCATGTGCAGAACCTTCTGTGCATGCGCAGAAGCACCACACACTCGGTAAAGTGAGCACACACAACTCCTCGCTCCCAATAGGGAACCGGTAGCACCAGGATTTGAATCCCACTACTGGTTGAGAATCTAGAAAAGGTGCAGAGAAGAGCAACAAATATGATTAGGGGACTGGAGGCTAAAACATACAAAGAACTGTTTCAGGGATTCGGTATGTCTACTTAAGTGTAAAGAAGAACGAGGGGATGACATGATAGCAGCATTCCAATATTTAAGGGGCTGTCACAAAGAAGAGGGACTCAAGCTATTCTCCAAAGCACCTGAAGGCAGGACAAGAAGCAACGGATGGAAACTAATCAAGGAGAGAAGCAACTTAGAACTAAGGAGAAATTTCCTGATTGGGAGAACAATTGATCGGTGGAACAGCTTGCCTCCAGAAGCTGTCAACAAAAAATCCCCTGTGAAGTCCCACTTTAGCCACGAAAGCAAGGTGGGCGACCGTGGGCCAGTCACTCTCTCTCAGCCCAAGTCACCTCACTGGGTGGTTGCTGTGATGAAAACAGGAGGAAAGTGTTAGGTTCTGGAAGTAACGAGGCTGGAGACCAGGGTAGTGACAACAGCTCTTTAATATAGGGTGAACCCAGCAACAGGCTGGGGGAAAAACCTCTCCTTTTATACAGTTCTACTGGTGGCTTCGTCCAATCAGCAACGTGCTGATTTCCTTAAATATTTAAAGGTACAACAAGAATACATAACACTCCTCCCTCCCAGAAAACACTTTGCCTCTATTTACATTTATTTACATGTTATTTTCAATGAGTCACGCAAATAACCTGCCTCCTAGTTCTTTCAGACCTGCGCGGTTCAGTCCTGGGTGGTGTTTTGAGCTGTTCGGAGGGCCTGTTTTCTCCTCCCAGCTCTTTTTCTTGGCCATCGGGCCCTGGATTAATTTCTGATTCTTTTTCTTGGCCATCCGGCCCTGGATTACTTTTGTGATTTTCCCTGTCGTTTCCCTCGGGAACCTGATGGCGTCGCTGGACCTCCGGGACCTCAGCTAAGTCTTGCGCCTCCCCCGGGTCATTGTCAGCTGTGGGATTAAATAAGGAGGGGTCATAATTTATTTCTTGTGGTTTAATGTGTTCGGTTATTCGTCTCCTTATCTGATCTATGTGGCGCCTCCATACTCGGTTGTCTTGTAGTTCCACCAAGTATGACTTTGGGCCGGTTGCTTTTATTATTTGCCCTGCGAGCCAACTTGGGCCGGGCCGTCTCCGTAGTTGCGGGCCCACACTCGATCGCCTATGCTCATTTCCCTTGTTTTGTCTATTTCCCCCTTGTAACCCTCAGGTGTGTAATGGGGACTCAAACGGTCAAGTGAGCACCGGAGTTTCCGTCCCATTAATAATTCGGCGGGGCTTCTGCCTGTAGCAGTGCTTGGGGTTCTGTGCTGAACGGCCAGGAAAAAGTCTATCTTTGTCTGCCAGTCCCCTGGCTTGAGCCTGGACAATGCCTCCTTGGCGCTCCAGACGGAACGCTCTGCAAGGCCGTTCGACGCAGGGTGGAAAGGCGCAGAGAGGGCATGTCGGATGCCCTCCTCTGCCAAGTATTCTTCGAACTGGGCTGCCGTGAATTGCGGCCCATTGTCGGACACCAGAGTGTCCGGCAACCCGTGGGTTGCGAATAAGTGGCGCAGGGCTACAATTACTGCCTCGGCCGTAGTGGATTTCATAAGTATGATCTCCAGCCACTTTGAGAATGCGTCGACAACTACTAGGAACGTTTGGCCATGGAAGGGGCCAGCAAAATCAATGTGGATTCTTGACCAGGGCCCTTGGGGTTTTTCCCATTCCCTGACTGGCGCCGTTGGGGGTAGGGGTCTGGACTCTTGGCAAGCCTGGCATTTCCCCACCCTTTCAGCAATCTCTGAGTCCATGAGTGGCCACCACACGTAGCTTCTCGCTAACCCTTTCATCCGGACAATCCCTGGATGGCCCTCGTGGAGGAGGTCCAGTACCCTGCCCCTTAATTTATCGGGAATTACCACACGATCACCCCATAACAGGCATCCCCCTTGAGCCGAGAGCTCATCCTTTTTTTTAACAAACTCCTTGAAACGTTCGCCCGGCGCAGCGGGCCACCCTCTTTGTACCCAACCGAGTACAGTCCTTAACATAATGTCCCGGTATGATGCCCGAGCCACTTCCTTAGATGTGACTGGGCCAGAGTCCAAAGAGTCAATAAGCAGGACGGGTGTCCCCGGAGTGGGATCTTCGATGGCCCCTGGTAGTGGGCATCTGCTTAGCGCGTCCGCATGCCCCACTTCTTTCCCTGGTCGATGCTGTAGCTTGTAGGAATAAGCGGCTAAGAAAATAGTCCATCGAGTCAATCGTGGCGAAAGTGCCACAGGCGTTGGGCGGTCGCCGGCTAGTATTCCCAATAGCGGTCTGTGGTCAGTCACAATTTCAAAATTCCGCCCAAAAACATATTCGTGGAATTTTTTTACTCCTGACACAATTGCTAGCGCTTCTTTATCTAATTGGCTATAGTTCCTCTCTGGGGAGGACATTGTTCTAGAGTAGAAGGCTATAGGGGCTTCTATACCGTTTGGAAGTCTGTGGCTGAGGACAGCCCCCACCCCGTAAGGGGAGGCATCGCAAACCAGCACTAGGGGCAATGAGTTATGATATTGAACGAGCAGGCTATCGCTTGAGAGCAGGTTTTTTACAGCCTCAAAAGCCCTGTTCTCTGCCTTTCCCCAAGACCAGACAGTATTTTTCCCTAAAAGTTTGTGCAACGGCTCAGCAACGGTCGCTTTGTTTTTCAAAAAGACCGCGTAAAAATTCACTAGCCCAAGGAACGCCTGTAACTCAGCTTTGTTTTTGGGCGCTGGAGCCTTTTTTATTGCCTTGACCTTGCTCTCCGTGGGGTGAATCCCTTTCTTGTCTATACGGTAGCCCAAGAATTCAACGGACTCTACCCCTATTTGGCATTTGTTTACTTTAACCTTCAGCCCGGCTGACCGGAAAATGCCCAGAACCTTTCTTAATCGCTCCCCCAATTCCTCTATGTTGTCTGCGGATATTAAAACATCATCGAAATAGGGAACTACCCCGGGGAGCCCTTGTAACAGTCGTTCCATTAAGTTTTGGAACAGTCCCGGTGCCACACTCACCCCAAATTGTAATCTAGTGCATTTGAATGCCCCTCTGTGAGTTACAATTGTTTGGGCTTCAGCTGTGTTGGCGTCTACGGGCAGTTGTTGGTAGGCTTGGGCCAAGTCTAACTTTGCAAAGACTTGCCCTTGCCCCAAAGAGTGCAGTAAGTGTTGCACCACGGGAACGGGGTAAGCGCTTTTCTGTAAGGCTTTATTTAGCGTCGCCTTGTAGTCAGCGCATATTCTAATGGACCCGTCTGATTTTATTGGGGTGACGATTGGCGTCTCCCACTTTGCGTGGTCGACTGGCACCAAAATCCCCTGGTTTATGAGCTTATCCAGCTCCTTGTCAATTTTTGGTTTCAGGGCGAAAGGGACTCTCCTTGCCTTTAATCTAATGGGGGCAACCTGGGGGTCTAAGTTGAAGGAAATAGGGGTCCCCCTGTACTTGCCCAGGCAGTCCTTGAAGACATCTTCGAACTCGGTCAAGAGAATGTCTTTCAGATTACAGTCACTTCTGTAGATGCCAGTCACTCCCATGCCCAGGGCACGGAACCAGTCTAGTCCCAACAGGCTGGGCAGGGTCCCTTCGACGATCGTGATGGGCAGGGTCTTTTTGTGTGGTCCGTACTCGACTCGGACGGAGGTGGTCCCTCGAACAGGGATGCGATTCCCTTGGTAGTCGTGGACTCGCAACCGTTGTGCTTGCAGGTGGCGCTTCGCGACAGACGGCAGTGACTTCGCCAAAGTGTCCCAGGACATGATGGTGATCGCTGATCCCGTGTCTACTTCGAGCCGCACGAACTCCTCTATTTTGGTTTGGTGAAGATCTTCTTCCACTCGGGCGCCGCCTATGACCACAGTCGCTTGGTTTGAATCGCTTTTCTGTTTGAGCCAATCGCGGTCGCCTTGCTGATTCCGCTCTGATTGGCCGATTTGAATTTTCGGCGGGAAGGTTGGGCCGCTCGACAAACTTGAGCTAGGTGCCCTTTCTTCCCGCACCGACATGTCGCGTTTTAAACTTGCAGCGTTGGCGCTGGTGTTGTCGGTCCCCTTTGTCGTTTATCGGTTCGGCAGACCCTTCCTCATCTGTCCCGCCGGATTCGGTCTGAACCTCCTCCTGATGCACTGGGGTTTGCTTCGCCGCTTTTGGGGAACCGCTGCAGTGTCTCGTGGATATTTCATGTGCTCTGGCTTCTTAGCAGCCGCCGCCGCAACCGGATGTCTCGACCTCGGATGAGTTGCTCGAGGAGCACCTCGCCCAGGTCGCGTATCCGCAGTCCTTGACGCTTTCTTAGGGCGCCATGTAGTCACCGGCGGATTCGCCTCCTCTGCCTTCGCCTCCGAATTCAAACCGCCGCACGATTTGGACGGCGCTATGGGGCGGTTTTTGAGTAAAGTCTGTAGAGTTGGCCACGACACCGATTGCAACGGTGTTGGCTCGCCAGGGCTTCCGCAATATCAATGACCTCCGACCACAGTGGCTTAGGAAATAAGCCCTTCGGTTGTCTGAACTCCTTGCAGTTCGTGGCTTCTAGAAAGCTTTCGAAACGGGTCATATACGTTCCCCATTTCTCTTTTGTCGGATCAAACGGTGCGGGCGGAGTGTAACTGGCCATCTCCGCTTTTCTGCCCTGTGTTTGCTGGGTTCGGATCTATCGTGCTTCAGCTCGGTTCTCCTTAGTTCTCAAAATCCCATCCTCGTCGCCAGTGTTAGGTTCTGGAAGTAACGAGGCTGGAGACCAGGGTAGTGACAACAGCTCTTTAATATAGGGTGAACCCAGCAACAGGCTGGGGGAAAAACCTCTCCTTTTATACAGTTCTACTGGTGGCTTCGTCCAATCAGCAACGTGCTGATTTCCCGCCCAAATATTTAAAGGTACAACAAGAATACATAACAGAAAGGGTGTTGGATAGGTGTGCCACCTGAGTTGTAAAAATAACAAAAGTGGGATATAAATGAGAGAATAAACACACAAACCAACCTGATTAGCTGGTCTTGTGAAATCATTCATCTCTATTCATCTTGCCAAGCATTAACATTTTTGCAGATCATCATGAGACAACCTGGCATTTCCTGAGTTGCTAATTCTGATTGGGAGAAACGCTTGAGAAGGAAAAGTGTTCTTTCTCCTTATCGCACTTCACACACAGAGGCGATATTCCTGCACCAGCTTTTGGCATTTCTTAGCAGCAAGAGCCACTATGGGGCTCCCTCTACCAACATCAGAAGTCCTGGCAGCCTGGGAGCTTCAGACCCTGGAAATTTTGCCAGAGCTTGTTGCAAAGGGGGAATATTAAGGGTCGCCCCCTGGTGTTTGGGGAGGGGGCCAGGAGCGGGAAATGGGAGTCCGCATCCAGAGTTTGGCTTATCTGGGAGGAAGTGCTCATTCACCTTCACTTTTGGCTCCTAGAAATCAGAGGCCACCCGTGGGAGATTCTTGATGTCAGGCCTGGAAACCATACTAGACTTTAGGGTTCCAGACGCTGCCACATTTTTCCCTTGAGGGTTGAGGGGTATGGTAACATTCTTCAAGCGGTCAAGGTCGGATGGTGTTCACATCTGCAGGAGGAGTGGCGAGAAGATATTTGAATGAACTGGGAGAACGTGGGACCATGTGACCAGCAAAGGGGTTAGGGGGGTGGGACTCCTGGGGTTTATATAAAACTGGGAAAAGAATCCGGAAGTTCAGTTTTGGAATTTCACTCATTGTGTGCCAGCTTCCTCATGCTAGTAAAGAACTCTGAAAGACAATGGCTTCTGAGGTTTTTTTATGCAGAAGAGGTTTTTCTGGAACCTTGACACTTGATTTTATTTATTTATTTATTTATTTATTTCATCAAGCTTGTATTAGATAACAGATATAGGTATAGACATAATTATGAATACATGAGATGGATACGTATAAAAGGGAACATTAGGACAGGGATGGTGGGCACCTTGGTGCTCTTATGCACACCCCTAACAGACCTCTTAGGAATGGGGTGAGGTCGACAGTAGACAGTCTAAGGCTAGAGTTTTGGGGGTTTGGGAACCGGGTTTTTTTACTACCGGTTCTGTGGGCGTGGCTTGGTGGGCATGGCAGGGAAAGGATATTGCAAAATCTCCCTACCCACTCCTGGCGGAAGGATATTCCAAAATCCCCATTCCCACCCCACTCTCGCCAGCCAGAGTTCTCCGAACTGCTCAAAATTTCTGCTACCAGTTCTCCAGAACCTGCTGGATTTCACCCCTTCCAACTTTCTTATTCTATGTTTCAAATGGAGCAAAAGATATTTGAAGTATTTGAAGTGTTGATGGGGCATGTCTGAGAGCAATACAACTTAGAGATTGCTCCCATGGTCCAAAAGAGGAGAATAAAGCTTTTTTAAAATGGGGGGGGACCACAGAAACAGCTTTTTTCTAATATTACCCCCAATAAATGCAGAGTCAAAAGATCCCCCTTAAAACTCCATAAGAGCGTCCCATTAACTAAATCATTTTGAAGCTGAAGAAAACCTCTGAGCTAGGAAATATTTAACCTGTAACTATTTAAAAGGTGGTCGAGAATAGATATGATATGGATGTCGGCAGTCGTGATAGAGAATATACAAGAGGTGAATATTGGTTGAAATATATGGACAGACCATAATCCAATGATGATAACATGGAAAGGACAGAAGAAAAGAAGAAGATGGACTTTGAATATAGAAATATTAAAAGAAAATGATTTGCAACTATTTGTGGAAAAAGAAAGTCTTTCTTTGAAATAAATAAAAAAGAGGACACATTGCTTCAGAATATGGGATACAATGAAGGCATATATTAGAGGACTGGCAAGAACCTATACTGGAAAAACAAAACAAAAGGAAAAGACAGGAACAGATAGAATTGGAAGAAGAATACAAAAAACTAGAGAAAGAATTTCCAGAAGATAGCCGGAATGACAGAGTTAAGAAAAGAATGGAACTAAAAAAACATGAAATAAAACTAAATGAACAAGAGCTGTTAGGAAATAAATTAAGAACAATCTAGGCAGAACTTTCTTGAAAGTGCAAATAAACCAGGAAAATGGCTAGCATATAAAATAAAAAAAGAAAAGGAGAAGAAAATAATAAAGCATCTATTAGATGAAAAGGGAAAACTACATTATAGTAAGAAGAAAAGAACTCAAAATTACTATGAAAAACTATACTGTCAAGAGGACATTTTGGAGGAAGAGACAATAAAATATTTAGAAAACTCAGATCTACCAAAAATATCGGAACAACATAAGGCATTGTTAGAAGGAAGAATAACAATGATGGAATTGACTGAAGCAATCAAAAGACCAAAAAGTGGGATGGCACTGGGACCGGATGGCCTACCAACGGAACTATATAAAACCTTTCAAGAAATAATGAGTAATGGAATGCTAGAGCTGTATAATGAACTTCTAGATAAAGAAACAATGCAAGATTCGTGGAGAGAGGCATATGTAACACTTATACCTAAAGAAGATGAAGACTTACAACTGATAAAAAATTACAGACCAATTTCGCTATTGAATGTGGAGTATAAGATTTTTGCCTCTATAATGGCAAAGAGATTAAAAAGACTGTTAAATGAATTTATTCATAGAGATCAAAATGGTTTCTTCCCTAAGAGACAAATTAGAGATAACACGAGGATAATATTAAATGCGTTGGAATACTATGAATCACATCCAGAGCAACAAATGGCAATGACATTTTTAGATGCACAAAAAGCTTTTGACAACGTAAATTGGCAATTGATGATAAAACAATGGAAGACAATGGACGTTGGGGAGAGATTCATAAATATTATAAAAACAATTTACGAGAAACAGTCAGCTAAGACAATGACAAATGGAGAAATGACAGGAAATGTTAAAATCAGGAAAGGTACAAGGCAAGGTTGTCCGTTATCCCCACTGCTATTTATTTTGACATGAGAAGTTTTGAACAGGAATATCAGATGAAATGACAACATAAAAGGAATGAAAATTAAAAAAGAAGAATATAAACTGCAAGCTTTTGCTGATGGCCTAGTTATTCTGGAAGAACCACTTACATCGGGTTCTGAACTATTAGAACAAATAGAGGTTTATGGAAAAATGTCTGGCTTAAAAATAAACAAGGAAAAAACAAAAATACTGGTGAAAAATATGACAGAAAAACAGAAAAGAGAGATAACAGAGAGGCTGGATATTCAAGTGGTGAAAAAAGGGAAATACTTAGGAATATATTTAACATCAAGATGTGTAACAATAAAAGAAGATAATTATTATAAACTAAAAGATAAAATTGAGAAGGATTTGGAGAAATGGAAAAACTTGCAACTCTCACTCATGGGGAGAATAGCAATTATAAAGATGAATATATTACCAGACTATTATATCTATTTCAGACAATACTGATAAAACTTGAAAAAACTTATTTTCAACATCTTAACAAAATAACAAGAAGATTTATACGGCAAAGGAAAAAAGCTAGAATTAGTCTAAAGATGTTACAGGATACGAGGTTAAGGGGAGGATTTGGACTGCCAAACTGGGAACTATATTACCAGGCAGCAGCACTGACTTGGATGAAGAAATGGGTGGAATTAAGGAATACAAGATTACTGACTTTGGAAGGACATTTATTTATTTATTTATTTTATTTGATTTTTATACCGCCCTTCTCCTGAAGGACTCAGGGCGGTGTACAGGCATAACAAAACCGACAATACAATATACAAGTTTAAAATACGATTTAAAAAACTTATTTTAAATTAGCCCAATGATTAAAATTTACCATACTAAGAAAACCCCGTTTAAAACCCCGTTTAAAATTAATAAATTTAAACATTAAAATCCCAATTTAAGCCAGCCCTGCGCGGATAAAAAGATGAGTCTTGAGTTCGCGACGAAATGTCCGAAGGTCGGGTATTTGGCGTAAACCCGGGGGAAGTTCGTTCCAGAGTGTGGGAGCCCCCACAGAGAAGGCCCTTCCCCTGGGGGCCGCCAGCCGACATTGTTTGGCGGATGGCACCCTGAGAAGTCCCTCTCTATGGGAGCGTACGGGTCGGTGGGAGGCGTGTGGTAACAGCAGGCGGTCCCGTAAGTACCCAGGTCCTAAGCCATGGAGCGATTTAAAGGTCATAACCAACACCTTAAAGTGCACCCGGAAGGCCACAGGCAGCCAGTGCAGTCTGCGCAGGAGCGGTGTTACATGGGAGCTACGCGTAGCTCCTCTATAGCAGCTGCATTCTGGACTAACTGAAGCCTCGGCGCACTTCAAGGGAGCCCATGTAGAGAGCATTACAGTAATCAGCGAGAGGTAGCGGCGCGCATGAGTGACTGTGCATAAGGCATCCCGATCAAGGAAGGCGCAACTGCGAACCAGGCGAACCTGGTGGAAGGCCCTCCTGGAGACGGCCGTCAAATGATCTTCAAGCGACAGCCGATCATCCAGGAGGACACCCAAGTTGCGCACCTATCCTTTGGGGCCAGTAACTCGCCTCAACAGCCAGCGGCTGCAGCTGACTGAATCGGGTGCGGCATCCACAGCCACTCCGTCTTGGAGGGATTAAGCTTGAGCCTGTTTCTCCCCATCCAGACCCGTACAGCTTCCAAACACCGGGACAGCACTTCGACAACTTCATTGGGGTGGTCTGGGGTGGAAAAGTACAGCTGAGTGTCGTCAGCGTACTGCTGGTATCTCACCCCGAAACCACTGATGATCTCACCCCACCGCTTCATGTAGATGTTGAACAGCAGGGCGAGAGCTGAGGGACCCCCGAGGCCCTCGCCCTCTGCCCCCCTGTCAACACCGTCAGAGAGATAGGAGGAGAACCACCGATATACGGTGCCTCCCACTCCCAATCCCCCCAACCGGCGCAGCAGGATACCATGATCGATGGTATCGAACGCCGCTGAGAGGTCTAATGATTTGCATGATTTGCAACTAGGATGGCATACCTTTTTATGGTACGGGAGAAGAAAGATACATACATATTTTTATAGAATAGAATAGAATAGAATTTTTTTATTGGCCAAGTGTGATTGGACACACAAGGAATTTGTCTTGGTGCATATGCTCTCAGTGTACATAAAAGAAAAGATACGTTCATCAAGGTACAACATTTACAACACAAATGATGGTCAGTATATCAATATAAATCATAAGGATTGCCAGCAACAAGTTATAGTCATACAGTCATAAGTGGAAAGAGATTGGTGATGGGAACTATGAAACGATTAATAGTAGTGCAGATTCAGTAAATAGTCTGACAGTGTTGATGGAATTATTTGTTTAGCAGAGTGATGGCCTTCGGGAAAAAACTGTTCTTGTCTAGTTGTTTTGGTGTGCAGTGCTCTATAGCGTCGTTTTGAGGGTAGGAGTTGAAACAGTTTATGTCCAGGATGTGAGGGATCTGTAAATATTTTCATGGCCCTCTTCTTGATTCGTGCAGTATACAGGTCCTCAATGGAAGGCAGGTTGGTAGCAATTGTTTTTTCTGCAGTTCTAACTATCCTCTGAATTCTGTGTTTTACTTGTTGGGTTGCAGAACCGAACCAGACAGTTATAGAGGTGCAAATGACAGACTCAATAATTCCTCTGTAGAATTGGATCAGCAGCTCCTTGGGCAGTTTGAGCTTACTGAGTTGGCACAGAAAGAACATTCTTTGTTGTCCTTTTTTAATGATGTTTTTGATATTAGCTGTCCATTTGAGATCTTGCGATATGATAGAACCTAGAAATTTGAAGGTTTCTACTGTTGATACTGTGTTGTCAAGTATTGTGAGAGGTGGAAGTATGGAAGGGTTTCTCCTAAAGTCTACCACCATTTCTACGGTTTTGAGTGTGTTCAGTTCCAGATTGTTTTGGTTGCACCACAAGGCTAGTTGTTCGACCTCTCGTCTATATGCGGATTCGTCATTGTCTCGAATGAGACCAATCACTGTTGTGTCATCTGCGAACTTCAGTAGCTTCAGTAGCTTTAGATGGATCATTGGAGATGCAGTCATTGGTATACAGAGAGAAGTGGGGAGAGCATACAGCCTTGGGGGGCCCCTGTGCTAATTGTACAGGTATTTGATGTGATCTTGCTTAGCTTCACCTGCTGCTTCCTGTTTGTTAGGAAGCTTGTGATCCACTTACAAGCCTGTTCCGGTACCTGTAGCTGGTTTAGCTTAGTTAGGAGAATGTCTGGAATTATGGTATTGAATGCTGAACTAAAGTCTACAAAAAGGACCCTTGCATAGGTCTTTGGAGACTCAAGATGTTGTAGGATGTAGTGCAGAGCCATATTAACAGCATCATCTGTTGATCTATTTCCTCGGTATGCAAATTGCAAGGGGTCTATATTATAGACATTATAGACATTACATAAGAAATGCACTGCTATTGGCATGGGAGAAGCTCAGAAATAAATACTGTATGAAAATTCCAACAGGGTTATCAACAATGGAGGCTTTAATACTGCCAAATACTTTCAATCTTAGAAATATTGTTAGGTATAAAGATTTATTAACAGATGGGGGGGAATTGAAGCAGAAACAATATTTGGAAGAACAGGGGATTGAGTTAAATTGGTATATGTATATGCAAATACAAGCAAGCTATCAGAAAGATGTTAAACTCGATGGTTTTTATTTAGAAAAGACTGAGCTGGATAGGATTCTCACAGAAACGGAGGACAAATTAATTAAAAAAAATATAACTTTTTGTTGGGGATTGAGTTAGAAGAGGAACAAGTAAAGGAAAATATGTTAGCTTGGGGTAAAAAATTTGGATTTTCAATAGACCTAGACAAATGGCAACAACCATGGGAAAGGAATTATAAATTAACACCTTCTACTACATATAAAGAAAATCAATATAAAATGTTTTATAGATGGCATATGCCACCTGAGAAACTGGCAAAAATGTTTAAAGATAAATCAGCTAAATGTTGAAAATGTCATCAGTTACCAGGATCTTATTATCATATGTGGTGGACATGTCCGGAAGCCAAAAACTATTGGGAGAAAATAAAGGGTTGGTTAGAAGAAATGACCCAACAACATATTGATTCAAAACCAGAGTTGTTTTTATTGGGGATCCTACCAGAGAAAATTAGTAAAGAAAATATTTATTTGATTATACATGTAATTACAGCAGTAAAAATTATTTTTGCAAAAAATTGGAAAGCAGAGAAAATACTCCTTGAAGGAGAAATGATTAGAAAAATTTTAGACTGTGCAGAAATGAACAGATTAACTTTGAGGATTAAAGAAAGAGAGGATTCAGAATATTTTAAGATATGCGATAAATTTTATTATTGGTTAGAAGAAAGGTATAGATGAACAATGGATAATTATGTAAGAAAATGATAATAATGTATCTGTGGAGAAATGGTGATAGTTTAAATTGGAGTGAAGAAAGAAGAAACAACAAAAGATGGAGCCAGGAAGAAAACACTGAGACGTCGCACGGATGTTTTAAATGTACGTCTGTCCAAAAAATAAAAAAACTTTTAAAAAACTATTTAAAAGGTCTGAGTTGAGAAATATCTAATACATTTAACAATGTGTTAAATGAAGTTCAGAAGAAAAACTACCCTACACAGTACAAAAGAATTTCTCCTAGTTAAATAGCTTCCAGCCTAATTGAAGGTTACCTCAGAAAGAGGGTTCCTGGCGTATTCCCCATTTCCTCCTCAAGAGTTGCTCTTGCCGTCTGGTTGAAAGAAGGAAAGAGATCCTTCTGGACTCAAACTGACTTTGGGTTTTCGTTACCTTTCCTGCTCCAGTCGTGTTACCAGATGTGCCCGTGCCTCAAACTGAACACATGGAGGTGGAGGTTGTACAGTGAGCAAAAGTTTTATTCTGCAGAAAAAGTGGTACACAAAGATCTCCCTCAAAACCTGTTTATCCCACCAACGTTTTACAAAGCATTTCCCACCGTTTACACGTCAGAGTCAGAAGGTATTTCCTCATCTCCCTTTACTTTACTTTACTTTATTTTATTGTCATTGCACATTGTACAATGAAATTAAATGTCGTCTTCAGGGTACATTATAACGATAAAAATAAAAACACAAACATACATCCTTTACATTCTATATAACTGAAACCGAAAACCCGATATTGCAGTATACCAGTGATGGCAAACCTTTTTGCCATTGCGTGCCAAAAAAAGGGGGAGCGCGGCGGGGGGTCATGAGCATGCCCACAGCCATAATTCTATGTGCCCCACCCAACGCATGCGCACGGGATGCCCGCCGGGCTCCCCCCACTTTTGGCCGGGTGGGCCCAGTAGGCCCGTTTTTTGCTCTCACCAGGCTTCAGAGCCTTTCTAGGAGCCTTGGGAGGCGAAAACGGCTCCCCCCCCCACACACACACACCCCGGAGGCCCTCCAGGCTAGAAATGGCCCATTTGCCAACTTCCTGTGTGACCAGAAGTTGGCAAACGGGCTGTCTCCCGCCTCTGGAGGGACTCCAGGGGGTGGGAAAGGCCGTTTTGCCCGCCCCCAGGCTCCTAGAAAGGCTCTGGAGCATGAGGAGAAAAAAAATGGGCCTTCCTCACCCACACCAGGCCCTCCGGAGGTAGGAAACAGCCTGTTCCCCTATCGCAGGTAGACCCAGAAGGACGGAAAATCAACTGGGAGTTGAGTTCACGTGCCCACCAATATGGCTATGCATGTCACCTGTGGCACACGTGTCATAGTTTTGCCATCACGGCACTATACCGTAGAATTCAATATGGTTATTGCCCTGGGATAGAAGCTGTTTTTCAGCCTATTTCTCCTTTTTTTTATTATCCTGTACCGTCTGACAGATGGTAATAGTTCAAACAAAGGGTGCCCAGGATGAGATGGATCTTTAAGAATGAACTTCCTTAAGGCAGCAGGAGTTATAAAGCTCTTCCAAAGAGGGGAGAGGCCAACCTTTACAGTAATTCCTGCCTGTTTTACACTAACATTTTAACCATAGTGTACATAATGCAAAGCTCAGCAAAGCTATCCTAACATGTACACAGAGTAACCGCAACACTTTCATAAATGTCACTTCAGCGGAACTATAGCATAGCTTTCCATCATACTTCTTATTTTTCTAACAGCATACTTCTTCTTTTTAGAGATGTACAGGTGCAATTCTTTCCTGTTTGTGCCTTTTGTCTTGTCCCATAGTACATTTGGGGTTATGATTTAGCAAGCAGAAGCATTTACGCTTTTATTCTAAGTTTAACCTGTTAATTGACTCTCCAAGGATCCTTCGATTTAGACCAGGGATGATGAACCGTGGACCTTTTATGATTTGTAGGCTTCAACTTCCAGAATTCCTGAACCGGCATATCTGAGATGTGTAAGCTAAGCCTTTAGCTACTTGTACAAGCTAGGGCATTAACAGAAAAGAAACACAATCAATATCGTATCTCAGACTAGAAATCAGTTAAAGCCAACCAATTTTAGATGGTGCAGACACAACGCCAACCGTCCAGTGTTTATTTTTGACAAAAAAAACATGAGCCTTGTATTGGTTCAATATTTCATTCTTTTGCGTCTCTTTCTCCCAGTGAAGTGCTCACTGAAGATCCTGCTTCTTGTTGTTCTGGTGTGACTTAAATATATAATGGAACTCTTATTTTTCATGGGTCAAAAAGCTTCTGTTGCTTTGGAAGCCCCTCACATATGCCATGTATTTCTACAGATTCTCCTCTGACACTTCTGTGGGGGTGAAGCAAATTTTGAGAATCAACATGAGCCAATTAGCGTCATCTTATCTAAAGTCACGGTTCTGAATTTCTTTTACTCCACACACTCGCTTCTTATGGCGATTAAAGTCACTCCCATTTCGGAAACTCTTTCCACACACAATGCATTTAAATGGCTTCTCTCCTGTGTGGAGCCTATGGTGGGAGGTAAGCTGGCCACTCGTACTAAAACATTTTCCACACTCCAGGCATTTATAGGGTTTCTTCCCTGAGTGAAGCGTTCTATGGATCCTGAGTGAACCACTTCGACTAAAGCTTTTTCCGCACTCATAACATGTATGTGGTTTCTCCCCAGTGTGGATCCTCTTGTGGCTACAAAGGTAACTACTTCTACTGAAACTCATACCACACTCGGTGCACTTATAGGGCTTCTCCCCTGTGTGAATCCTTTTATGGTTCGTCAATTGTCCAGAACCACTGAAGCATTTTCCACACTCCTGGCACTGATAAGGTTTCTCCCCAGTGTGGGTTCTGATATGTACAATATAGACATTTTTTTTATTGAAGCTCTTTCCACAAGTGTGGCATTCATATGGCTTCTCCCCAGTGTGGAGCCTTTTGTGACGAGAGAGAACCCGCAAATCAGCGAAGCATTTGCCACATTCGGTGCACTTGTAAGGCTTTTTACCCGTGTGGGTCCTTTTTTATCAGTAAGATGACTTTGATTACCTCCTTCTACCTTCCACTGCAGGCATTGAAAGGGCTTCTCCCCTGTGTGGATTCTGTGATGGGAAGTAAGGCTTGTTGAGACACGGAAGCTCTTTCCACACTCCGTACATTGAAATGGTTTTTCCCCTGTGTGGATCCTCTCGTGTGACTTTAGACTACCTTTTTCACTGAAGCTCTTTCCACAGTGCAGGCATTGAAAGGGCTTCTCCCCTGTGTGGATTCTGTGATGGGAAGTAAGGCTTACTGAGAAACAGAAGCTCTTTCCACACTCCAGGCATTTGTACGGTTTCTCCCCTGTGTGGTTCCGTTCGTGGGCATGAAGGCCACTAGAACTGGCAAAGCTCTTTCCACACTGCAGGCACTGAAAGGGCTTCTCCCCTGTGTGGATTCTGTGATGGGAAGTAAGGCTTTTTGAAGTGCGGAAGCTCTTTCCACATTCCGTGCATTGAAATGGTTTTTCTCCCGTGTGGATGCTCTCGTGTGACTTTAGACTACGTTTTTGGCTGAAGCTCTTTCCACAGTGCAGGCACTGAAAGGGCTTCTCCCCTGTATGCATTCTGTGATGGGCAGTAAGGCTTGTTGAGAAACGGAAGCTCTTCCCACATTCCATGCATTGAAATGGCTTTTCCCCTGTATGGATCCTATTATGTAAATCGAAATGGCCTTTTCGGGTGAAGCTCTTTCCACACACTGTGCAATGATACGGCTTCTCTCCAGTATGGATCCTATTATGGTAAATGAGCTTACTTGCATAGCGGAAGCTCTTCCCACATTCCAGGCATTTAAATGAATTATTCCCAGTGGGGCTTTTTTTCCGGGAATTCGGTTCTTTGCTCCAACTAAACCTCCTTCTACCTTCCCTGCGTTGATGCAACCTCTCCTCTCTGTGGAGGCTTTGATGGGAAGTAAGGGAGGCGCTGCTTCCGAAGCTGTTTCCCCTATTAATGCATTGATGCTGCTTCCTCTCTTCGTGGACCTTCTTATGTGAATTAAGGTGACTTTTCTGCCTGAAGGTCCTTCCACAATCCAGACATTTGTGTTGATCCTCTGCTTTGTGAATCTTTTTATGCAGTGCAAGGGAGCGGCTTGTACTGAAGCTTTCTGCACACTCCGTACATTTGTATATTTCCCCTCCTTCTTGTGTTCTTTCATGTAAAGGAGGAGGAAGGGTCCTTCTGGAGTGTTGCCTCCTTTCATCCTGTTTCTCTCCAGTAGGACTTTTACAACAGTCACATAATCCAAATTCATCTCGGAGTGTTTTCCCACACCTTGAACATTCTCCTTTTTCTTGGCAATCATCTGTGTCCAATAAGACATTGGTACCTGGACAAGGTAAACTAGCATAATTCTCCAGCTCAATCGTTAATTGGTTTTCCTCCAAACTTTGCTTTCCATACATTTTTTCTTCAAATTCCTTTTTCTCTTCTGGCAAAGGTGCTGCTGCCTCTTGGCCGGAATCCTCCATCTCCCATCCGTCACCTGCTTGGAACGAAAGAATAGAAAAGTTAACACAAACTTAGGTTCAAAAGGGATCAAGCATCGTTGCTGTATTTTAAGAGTATCAAGATTCTTCCCAACTCCCCTTGGTTCAAAAGATGATGCTATCTTTGTTATTAAGCTGATATAAGATTTGACCTTTGGCTACTAAATGTCAATACTTTAACAGAATCCCTCACCTAAGGAGGCCAAGTTCCTCTTGGTTTCCTGCATGACCTCCTGGTACAGGGCTTTTTGCTTTGAATCCAGCAGGGCCCACTCCTCCACGGAGAAAACCACAGCTACATCCTCAAGCGATATCAATTCCTGACACAGGGAGAAGAAAAAAACACAACATATCCCATGAATATTCCTAACAATGAACACTTCAATGAATTACATGCGAGTCGTTTTCTTAATGAACAAACTGTAGAATTTCCAAGTAAGGCAAACAAGCATGTAGGATATTGAATTTAGTAGCTGGAACAGTAAAGTCTACAATAGGGCACAACACAATTGTAATTGAGTAGTCAGAGTGTGCTGACTCATGCATGATGCAATCTACGCTCTGATTGGTTGCCGTAAGTATAAAGGGGGCGTTTCCCTTCTTTCCCTTTTATCCTTTTGTGTCTTTTGCATGATGTTTTCGATTTACCGTATATACTCGAATATAAGCCGATCCGAGTATAAGCCGAGGTCCCCAATTTTACCCCAAAAACTGGGGTAAACTGGGGACTCGAGTATAAGCCAAGGGTGGGAAATGAGGCAGCTACCGGTTAAACCCTCCTCCCTCAGCTGAGAAGGCTGGCGGCCCGCCCCTCTCACTGCACCGCAGGGCTTCCCGCCTTATGCAAAAGCCCGCCAAGTTTAAGATCCATCTCATTGTGAAAAAGAAGAAAAAAACTATATGCCGTATATGCTGAGTATAAGTCGTATAGAAGTATAAGAGGACGTTTTCAGCACAAAAACGCTGAAAAACTCGCTTATACAGTCTATAATATACTACTCATGATGTTCCTGACCATCTTATGTTCTTCCTTTTGTGGATGATGACAAAGACTGCTGTAAATTTCTAAGTTAAATATATTTATATTTATATAAAATCAACAAGTCTGTGTCAGTGTCTCCGACTTCATCTTGACAGCTGCTGTGCAATTTCATGACCGAACATCTTCCCTTGAGAACGTTTCCAAAAACATAAAGTGCCTCTGGCTAGAGATACATCTAGTTAATGTTTTATTGGTTTGGCTGATACTGCAGGAGAAGCAACGCCATATTCCTTTGCTGACCATTGATGGGCTAGACCGGGCGTCGGCAACCTGCGGCTGTGGAGTCACATGTGGCTCTTTAGGCCCTCTTCTGTGGCTCCCTGTTGGCTGAAACCACCACTGGCTGGCCCCGCCTCTCACCCTCCCCTCCCAGTCACTCCTTGTCTGAGAAGGTAATAGTAACACCATTACTAAATTTGCAGATGATATAACAGTGGCGGGACTCATCTCCATGGGGGATGAGTCTGGAGACAATAATTTAGTCCTCAACACGAATAAGTCAAACAGCTTATAGTGGACTAAAGAAGGAAGAGATCAGACATCCAGCCCTTGCTTATAAATGGAGGCAGAGTGGAGCAAGTAACCATTTTTAAGTTCTGGGTGTTATCATAAAAGAGGACCTGACCTGGGGCACTCGCATTGCAGCCCTGGTCAAAAGGAGTTGAGCTAGGGTTGGACTAGAAGATCTTTAAATTCCCTTCCAATGGTGTTATTCTGTTATTGGGAGATTGGCACATCTGGGGAGGTGAGGGGAGAATCTTTCTACCTGCATTGGAAGCTCAACAGCCGTTAATCCTCCATTACAAAGAACTGAGGTTCCAGGAGATGAAGACGAGGCCATGAGAGTGTCTAGGAGTGGAGAAAAAAACAGCATTTGCTATCAAACATCCTAACGATATTCTTGAGTGTACAATGAAAAGGCTGATTTTAGCTTATTTCTAGGCTAACTAGTGTCAAGGACTCAGATTTGGACGAAGGCTTGGAAAGACCTAGAAGGATTTCTTTAATGCTTTTGTATTTAAGTGACATCAAGAGGAGTGGGGGAAAAACAGCAAAGGAAAAATTTGCTATCAAACATCCTAATGATATTCTTCAGCCTACAATGCAAAGGGCTTCTTTTAGCCTATTCCTAAGTTAACTAGGGAAGCACTTAATGGGAGCCCCTTGCAGCCACAATAACAATACATAGCAGCTCCCCCTGGGTGAGAGGAAAACTGAGAGGTGTGGAAGGAGCAGGGATTGGATTCAGAGGCAGCTCTCTCAGCCATGAATGGATGCATTAAAGGACCAACTCTTATTCTATGTTTCTATAATCTTCACCTTCCCTTATCAGATAATCAAGGAAGACTACAAAAGCTCTTTTTTCACAGCTGGGATTTGCCCTTTGGAATAACCTATGGCAGAAGTTGGGAATTACAGGCCTTTTAGGACTGGTGGACTTCAACTCCCAGAATTCCTGACACAGCTGGCTCAGGAATGCTGGGAGTTGAAGTCCACCAGTCCTAAAATGTAAGCCTCTTCGGAGAAGGGCGGGAAGGGCCCTATGTCTCCAGCCTTGGTTTACAGCAACGTTTCTCAATCTGGGAAGCTGTAAGATATGTGGACTTTAACACGCCTGGGAAATTCTGGGAGCTGAAATCCACATATCACAAAGTTGCCAAGGTTGAGAACCAACGGCCCATAGGAAAAGGGCGATACCTTTTTAAATGCACCCATGACTTTAAAAACGCAGTTAAATTGAAGAATGAAAAGGAATCGAGGGATGAAAGCAAGGAGGGCAAAGAGATTCAAAGGCTCCAGAAGGAACCTTTACCCGATGCTCTCTCCGGAGGCGGCTCCTCTTGAGCAACTCCAGGAAGCACCAGATCACGGGAGGGATCGCCCCCTTTTCTCCCCCCCCCCCGCCGCTTTCGCGGCCATTGAACTCCAAGCCTCCTGGATCTGAAACAGCCGCAGAGAAAAGAAAGTGACGGGAAACGATCAGGAGGGACCAGCAAAATAATAATACTAATTATCTCCCCAAGGAGAAAGTGGGGACTGCAGGAGGGATTTTAGCAGCCCCCAAAAAAGCTGCATTGAAGGGTCTCCTCTCCGAGCATTTCCCCAGGTGGGAAAAAAGAAGGAAGGAAGGAGGGAGGGAGGGAGTTTCTTACGAGGCGTCGGCAGGGAAAGGCGGCTCTGTTCCTCGGTCCAAGAGATGCGCGCAGCCCCGCCGGCTAAGCTTCCTTCCTTCCTTCCCGGCCTCGCACGTGGATCCCCCTCCCCGGAACGACCCCAGCCAGGAAGTGCTTGTAGCTCCTCCCCTCTCCGTCCAGCTCCTCCCATTCTCTAAAGGGCGGAGAGCGCCGCCCACTCGGGGGTCTCCCTGCCTGCCCCCCCGCCCCTCCGGGTGGGATGCTCAGCTGGGCAGCGAATCCGTTGCTTCTTTGCCCCAGGCAGTCAGGGAAAGAGGGGAGAGAGGAGGGAGGAGGAGGAGGAAAGCGGGCAGCAAGTAGGAAGGAATCGCCCTTGACCAGAATAAGGGTCGGGGGGACCTTATTGTCTCCAAGGGTCCTGCAAACTCTGTTATTCTGTTCAAGGGCGATTCCCTTCTAACTTTGCTGCTCCGCTTCCCCTCCCGTCCCCGGGCTTCGTCCCCTCCCTCTCTCCCCTCTTTCCCTGTCTGCCTCGGGAGAAGCAGCCCTGAACTCGCTGCCCAGCTGCCCATCCCACCCGGGACCGCTTCCCCCGTTGCCGAAGGGGGGGGCACAGGTAGGGGGACCCCCGAGGGGGCGGCGCCCTCCCTCCTTTGGAGAATGGGAGGAGCTGGATGGGGAGGGGAGGAGCTAGAAGAGCTTCCAGGTTGGGCTCTGCAAAGTCTTGCCTGGGGCAGTTCTGAGAAGGGCGATCCACGTGCGTGGCTGGAAAGGAAGGGAGGGAGGGAGGGAGGGAGGGAGGGAGCGTGGCCGGCGGGGCTGCGAGGAAACGGATCGCGGATCTGTTCCTGCGCGCATCTTTTTGGGAAGCGGAGTCCGGGCGAGGAAGAGAGCCGCCTCTTTCCTATCGAACGCCAGGTAAGAAGCTCCTTCCTTCCTTTTTCCCACCTGGGGAAATGCTCGGACAGGAGACCCTTCAAGGCAGCTTCTTGGGCCGCTGCTAAGATCGCTCCTGCAGGCACCAACTTCTCCTTGGGGAGATTGTTCTACCGGCCCTTCCTGATCGTTTCCCGTCACTTCCTTTTCTATGCTGCTGTTTCAGAGCCAGAAGGTTTGGGGTTCAATGGATGCTCAGGCGGCCGGAGGGACCGGGGGCGATCCCCCCCAGGAGCCGTTTTTTCGGGGCGTTGCTCAGGACGCGCCACCTCAGGAGGGAGCATCAGGTAAAGGCTCCTGCTGATGCCCTTGAATCCTCACGATTGACTTTGCCGAAGTGAATCTCATTCCTGAATTCCTTTTCATTGTTTAATTCAACTGTTTTTAAAGTCTTGTGTCCATTTAAAAAGGTCTCACTCTTTTCCGATAGGCCAGCCTGTCTCAGCCTTGGTGACTTTTAAGATCTGTGGACTTCCACTCCCAGAAATCTCTGGCCAGCATAGGATGGCTGGCTGGGGAATTCTGGAACCTGATGTCCATGTATTTGAAAACTGCTAAGGTCCAGAAACATTGGGACAGGCAGGGCACATCCCACGTGTGGAAATAGTTTTGGTTTCTGTCATTATCTGATGGGGAGAATGAACCTTATGTGGGTCAGGATTGTGATGATCAAGAGTGCAGAAAAGAGCAACAAAGATGATTAGGGGAGTAGAGACTTAAACACATCAAGAACGGTTGCTGGAATTGGGTGTCAGGGGGAAAAAACCTGATTCTGAGCATAGCTGCACTTGTAAGATATTGAACAGACAGTTCACCCAAAGGAATCTCACTTAGGATCCTTTATTAAGGATAATAATTTATTAAGGATCCTAAGTGGTTTATTGAATTTCAAATTATGAGAAACAGCAAATATTTACACAACAACCACCTTGCAATGAAGGTCAAGTGGACGTGCAGTCAAAAAGTGAGGCTTGAGGCTGGCTCACTGTCCAACATGCCATTATTATATACCACAAAGCACAAGACTTTCAAAATTCTGCCACCTTGTCACAGCAACTGAGGCAGTTTTCTCTTCCTCTAACCACAATGTCACAACATCGTTATTTTTACGTGCTTTACAGCCTGATAGTTCCTCTTTTTTCCTTTCTCAGCTCGCCTCACTCTGCAAACTCTCCTACCAACAGTATTGAGACATACTATTTCAACATACTTGCAGGTTACAACTTTTTAATGGACACATCATTAGTCCTGAATACAATGATTTTAAACAGATTATACAGATTAATATTGCGTACAAAAAACCTTGCCAAGAAATATCAGCTCAATAGGCAGCTATCAAGAAGCAAAGGCCGACATTATGATGAGTTTCTTCTCACGCCAGTTTAATAGAGTAGAATAGAACAGAATTTTTTATTGGCCAAGTGTGATTGGACACACAAGGAATTTGTCTTGGTGCATATGCTCTCAGTGTACATAAAAGAAAAGATACGTTCATCAAGGTACAACATTTAAAACACAAATGATGGTCAATGTATCAATATAAATCATAAGGATTGCCAGCAACAAAGTTACAGTCATACAGTCATAAGTGGAAAGAGATTAGTGATGGGAACGATGGTTTTTGTTCCTTTTAGCTAATCTTGTGTGTGGGAGCTGCCACCTGTAAAACATCTTAAAAATGGTTTTCTTTGTAGGTAGTCACTAAAGTTAATTTTCTATTCCTCTCCCATAATTCCTGCCATTTATCTAAGTACACAGCACAATTTCCACATTCTCAGGGACACAAGTCCATCACACACAAGTCCACCACTGACTTTTCATAAGTTCATCAAAGCTGATTTGTGTGCCGGGTCCACGACCCCCCAAAACCTTCATAAACCCAGCCATTCCTTGATTACGATATATGAGACGTGTTAAAGTAGGTTTTAATATTCCTGAAGTATTGCAGGTAATTTCATATTAATGCTGGACCTAGTCCAAGTTCCCTGAGATAACAGCAACCCAGGAAACTGGATCAGGGACAGCATCAGTAGTAAGTAGGTACTGGTCCCCGTTTTGCAAGTTTCTCACAGACGGTTGCAAAAGGTGATCACATGGCCCCAGGACACTGCAAGCGTCATAAATATGAGACAGTTCTTGGCAACTGTCTGAATGTTGATCCTGTGACCATGGGGATGCTGCCAATGGTCTTAAGTGTTCAAAACAATCCTGTCATTTTTTTCAGTGCCGTTGTAACTTCGAACAGTCACTAAATGAATGGCTGTAATTCGAGGACTACCAGCATATGTGTGACTCAGAGAGAATTGGACTCTCTTTGTTTGTGCCAGGCCAGACCTAGTATTTCTGATGAACAACTCAGCACAGCTCCCTGGATATGGGATGGGATCTACTTGAGGCCTCCAGAGTGAAGTTCTGTCCTTTGTCGTAAATTCATGGCTGAGATAATCTGCCTCTGAATCCATTCCTTGGTCCTTCCACACCTTTCAGTTTTCCTCTCACCCAATGTTAGCAGCTTCCATGTATTGTTGTTCTGTCTGCAAAGTATCCAAATAAACGGATTCCCTAGTTCGCATAAAGATATGTAGAATCGCCCTTCTGCACTGTAGCTTCTAGAATATGGTTAGGATGTTTGATAGCCAATTATTCCTTTGCTGTTTTTTCCCTCCATTCCTAGACACTCTGATGGCCTTGCCTTCATCTCCTGGAACCTCGGTTCTTTGTAGCAGAGGATTAAGAGCTGTTCAACTTCCAACTCAGGTAGGAAGATTCTCCCCTCCCTTAAAGTGTCCCAAAGGTGCTTTTTCAGGAGGCAACTTTTCAGGAGGAATTTCTTGTTTTTTCTTTGAAGACATTTTGCTTCTCATTCAAGAAGCTTCTTCAGCTTCTTTAATTATCCTAATTTCTCTTCTCTGCACTTTTTCCAAAGTCTCCACATCTTTATGTAACATGGTGACCAAAACTGGATGCAGTACTCCATGTGTGGCCTTAATAAGGCTTTATAAAAGCACTACTAATACTTCACACATAACCTCAATAGAACAGAACAGAATAGAATAGAATAGAATAGAATAGAATAGAATTTTTTATTGGCCAAGTGTGATTGGACACACTTGTAATGTAAAAATGTAAAACCCAATGTAAAAAGTAAAACCCAAGGTTTCCTTTTACACGGAAATTAAATGTTGAACCCACCTTCCTTGATTTGTCATGATTCAGTGGCTCCTTGCATGGGGTAAAATTAACTCAATGTTGGATTGGGCCAAGACATCCAAGCTCTAGCCCATCAGTGGAAAGCAAAGGAAGATGGGGTTGCTGCTCCTGCGGAATTGGCCAAACCAATAATGCATTACCTAGATGTATCTCTAGCCAGAGGCTCTTGGCTCTTTATGTTTTTGGAAAGTTTCTCTAGAGAAGATCCAAATTTTCCCTACTTGGAAACTCTGCAGGTGGAATATGTTCATGAAGAAGAGGACTTGCAAGTAATTCATTGAAGTGTTCATTGTTAGGAATGCTCATGGAATACATTGTGTTTTTTCCCCCTCCCTGTGTCAGGAATTGATATCGCTTGAGGATGTAGCTGTGTTTTTCTCCGTGGAGGAGTGGGCCCTGCTGGATTCTGAGCAAAAAGCCCTGTACTGGGAGGTCATGCTGGAAACCAGGAGGAACATGGCTTCCTTAGGTAAGGGATTCTGTTAAGCTATTGAAATTTAGTAGCTGGAACAGAGGAATTGTAGAAGGAATCAGAACACTCAGTTACAGCTGATTGGTTGGTGAGAGCTGTCCCCTGCATGAGGCAGTCTCTGCTGTGATTGGTTAGTGTGAGTGTAAAGGGGGAGTGTCCTGTTTCCCGCCTTTTTTCCTCTGTGGGCTTGGTAATTTTACCTCATGGTGATGCTGTAGTGTTGATTAACCTCATGATGCTCCTGTTAGCCTGACTTTCTCGTTTACTGTAAATATTGATGTAAAATATATTAATTGACATAAAACTAGGAGCTTGTGTCCGCATCTCTGACCTTTTTGGACACCTGCTGCGCAATTCCCTGACAGATTCATGATGACAATTAAGAGCCCAATAAGAGTCCACTCCACCGGTTGATCATCAGGATGCAACTACTAGAGAAGTGATCTGTCTGATCTGCCAGGTCCTCTGCAGATGGGATCTTCCAACCTTAACCCCTCCCATTTTCTCCAATGCTTCCCTTTTTGTAGTGCTACCTGTAAATGCAGGAACCACGAAAGATGAATGAATGTTTATGAAGATTGTCAGTCATCCACGTCTTGGTGGCCCAGAGGAGCTTTTTCAAACGGCACCTGGACTTTCTTCATCTTTGCCTGAAGACATTTCATTTCTCATCCAAGAAGCTTCTTCAGGTCTGACTGAATGGTGGAGAATGGAAGGATTGATATTTCTTGCAGTCATCTGGTCCGAAACAGTGCTAATGACCAGTTGACTGCAAGGAATATCAATCCTTCCATCCTCCACCATTCAGTCACTGAAAACTTCTTGAAAATCAACATCTTCAAGGTAAGCACCTGTGAGATAAAGATATATCACTTTAATACCAAGCATAGCACCATGTTCAAAGACAGTAACAGTGTTTGATCCCTTTTGCACTTACGTTTGTGTTAACTTTTCTATTCTTTCTGTTCTAAGCAGGCGACGGATGGGAGATGGAGGATTCTGGCCAAGAGGCAGCAGCACATTTCCCAAAAGAGAAAAAGGAAGTTGCAGAAAAAATGTATGGAAAGCAAAGTTTAGAGGAAAACCAATTAACGGTTGAGCTGGAGAATTGCTCTGGTTTACCTTCTGCAGATACCAATGTCTTATTGGGCACAGATGATTGCCAAGAAAAAGAAGTGTGTTCCAGGTATGGGAAAACCCTTCGAGATGGATCGGGATTATGTAAAAGCTCTGCTGGAGAGAAACAAGATGAAAGCAGGCAATGCTCCAGAAGGACCCTTCCTCCTCCTTTACATGAAAGAACACAAGAAGGAGGGGAAATGTACAAATGTACGGAGTGTGCAGAACGCTTTAATACAAGCCGCTCCCTTGCACTGCATAAAAAGATTCACAAAGCAGAGGATCCACACAAATGTCTCAATTGTGGAAGGACCTTCAGGCAGAAAAGTCACCTTAATTCACATAAGAAGGTCCACGAAGAGAGGAAGCAGCTTCAATGCATTAATAGGGGAAACAGCTTCGGAAGCAGCGCCTCCCTTACTTCCCCTCAAAGCCTCCACAGAGAGGAGAGGTTGCATCAACGCAGGGAAGGTAGAAGGAGGTTTAGTTGGAGCAAGGAACCGAATTCCCGGAAAAAAAGCCCCACTGGGAATAATTCATTTAAATGCCTGGAATGTGAGAAGAGCTTCCGCTATGCAAGTGGCCTCATTTACCATAATAGGATGCATACAGGGGAGAAGCCCTTTCAGTGCCTGCACTGTGGAAAGAGCTTCAGCCAAAGTCTAAAAATCAGAGATCCACACGGAAAAACCATTTCAATGCAGGAATGTGGAAGAGCTTCCGACTCAAAAAGCCTTACTTCATCAAGAATCCACACAGGAGAAGCCCTTTCATGCCTGCAGTGTGGAAAGCGCTTTCAGTTCTAGTGGCCTTTCAGAAGAACCAGGAGAAACCTACAAATGCCTGGAGTGTGGAAAGCTTCTGCAGTGACATACAGAATCCACACAGGAGAAGCCCTTTCATGCCTGCACTGTGGAAAGAGCTTCAGTGAAAGGTGTCTAAACACGAGATCACACAGGGGAAAAACCATTTCAATGCCTGGAGTGTGGAAAGAGCTTCCGTGTCTCAACAAGCCTTACTTCCCATCACAGAATCCACACAGGGGAGAAGCCCTTTCAATGCCTGCACTGTGGAAAGAGCTTCAGTGAAAAAGGTAGTCTAAAGTCACACGAGAGGATCCACACAGGGGAAAAACCATTTCAATGTACGGAGTGTGGAAAGAGCTTCCGTGTCTCAACAAGCCTTACTTCCCATCACAGAATCCACACAGGGGAGAAGCCCTTTCAGTGCCTGCAGTGTGGAAAGTGCTTCCGTAATCAAAGTAATCTTACTCGCCATAAAAGGACCCACACGGGTAAAAAGCCTTACAAGTGCACCGAATGTGGCAAATGCTTCGCTCATTTGCGGGTTCTCTCTCGTCACAAAAGGCTCCACACTGGGGAGAAGCCATATGAATGCCACACTTGTGGAAAGAGCTTCAATAAAAAAAATGTCTATATTGTACATATCAGAACCCACACTGGGGAGAAACCTTATCAGTGCCAGGAGTGTGGAAAATGCTTCAGTGGTTCTGGACAATTGACGAACCATAAAAGGATTCACACAGGGGAGAAACCCTATAAGTGCACCGAGTGTGGTATGAGTTTCAGTACAAGTAGTTACCTTCGTATCCACAAGAGGATCCATACTGGGGAGGAACCATATACATGTCATGAGTGCGGAAAAAGCTTTAGTCAAAATCATTCACTCAGGATCCATAGGAGGATTCACTCAGGGGAGACACCCTATAAATGCCTGGAGTGTGGAAAATGTTTTCGTGTGAGTGGCCAGCTTACCTCCCACCATAGGCTCCACACAGGAGAGAAGCCATTTAAATGCATTGTGTGTGGAAAGAGTTTCCGAGATGGGAGTTACTTTAATCTCCATAAGAAGATGCATAGCAGGAAAAGATGACACTAATTGGCTCATGTTGATTCTCAAAATTTGCTTCATCCCCACAGAAGTGTCCCAGGAGAATCTGTAGAAATACATGGCATATGGGAGGGGCTTCCAAAGCAAAAGCAGCTTTTCGACCCATTAAAAATAAGAGTTGCATTATATATTTAAGTCACACCAGAACAACAAGAAGCAGGATCTTCAGTGAGCACTTCACTGGGAGAAAGAGACGTAAAAGAATGAAATATTGAACCAATACAAGGCTCAAGTTTTTTTTGTCAAAAATAAACACTGGATGGTTGGCGTTGTGTCTGCACCATCTAAAATTGGTTGGCTTTAACTGATTTCTAGTCTGAGATACGATATTGATTGTGTTTCTTTTCTGTTAATGTCCTAACTTGTACAGTAGCTAAAGCAGGGTGTCCAGCTGGTCAGTTTTAAATTCTGGAAGTATAATTTAATATCCTCTCCCCATAATGAAGGAGGGGGCAGAGGAGCGGAAAGAGGCTGCTGGCAATGTGCAGCAGTTCTACCCTCCTCGGGCCGCCTGGCGAGGCTCCCGCGCCTCCCATGTCGGACACGGTGGCGGCAGTGACAGCCAGAAACAGGTGAGGAGGCGGCAAGCCGAAAGAGGCTGCTGGCGTGCCGGCCCAGCAGTTCTATCCTCGCCTTCCTCGGGCAGGGAATAACAAAGGGAGGGGGAGGCGGCAAGCGCGAAGAGGCTGCTGGCCGTGCCCGGCCCAGCAGTTCTATCCTCGCCTTCCTCGGGCAGGGAATAATGAAGGGAGGGGAGGCGGCGTGGCAGCGAAGAGGCTGCTGGCCGTGCCCGGCAGCAGTTCTATCCTCGCCTTCCTCGGGCAGGGAATAGCGAAGGGAGGAGGGAGGCGGCAGCGAAGAGGCTGCTGGCGTGCCCAGCAGTTCTATCCTCGCCTTCCTCGGGCAGGGCCTTGGGCAGGGAATAACGAAGGAGTTTCAAGTTCATACCAAATACAAAACAAAAGCCAAGATCAGGGGTGTCAAACTTGGTCTCTTTAAGACTTGTGGACTTCAGTTCCCAGAGGTTCCTCAGCCAGCTTTGCTGGCTGAGGACTCTGGAGTTAATCCACAAGTCTCAGAGACAATTTGGAAATGAATGAATATGAAACATTTTCCCCTTAAATGAAGATGATATCCACATATTGTTGCTTTTAGTAGACTGACTGTATCCATCTGTATTGTAATGTCCCAGGTTTTCAGGCCTCTAATATAGTCCTAAATATTTACCACGAGTCATCAGAAATGGCAGCACCAGAAAGCATAAGATAGCAAGTGAGTGTAGAAGATTTCAAACACGGTGGGAAAATGAATATTTCTTTAAAGAAATCAACGGAAAGTGTGTCTGTTTGATTTGCAATGAAGATGTTGCCGTGATGAAAGAGTATAATGTCCGTGCACTATGAGACCAAGCATCAGAGCTACGCGTACATAGGTGCCAAAGCGAGCACAGAAATTCAAGCAAATGGCAGCTAGCCTGCAAGCTCAACAACAGTTTTTATTTTGCTAACAAAATACAGGAAAGCATACAGCAAGCTATGAAGTATAAAACTTATTGCCCAGCATAAACCGTTCTCACGGTGATTTCATAAAAGCGCCTCATCAAAGTCACAGAAGTAATGTGCCGGAAAAAGTGCAGGATTTCAACAATGACCTTATCCAGAAATACAGTGGTGCGGAGAATCGAGGACTTGTCAGCTAACCTGAAACTTCAGCTGAGAGAAAGCATGCTTTTGATTTTTACTCGATAGCATGCGATGAGCACAGAACAGACACCGCACAGCATTTTTAGTCGATGATAATTTTGCTGTGCGGAGGAGCTGATATGATGAGCCTAAAAGGCTGGACAGGTGGAAATATTTTGGCTGTGTCAGAGGCAGTTGAAAAGATGGGGCTTAAATGGGACAAGCTCTGTGGGTAACAACGGATGGAGCTCCGGCCATGACTGACGCAGGAATGGCATCCATGGTGTGCGTCAAGGTAAAGGCGGAGGTGAGGCTGTTAGGATGCACTGTATAATCCACCAAGAAGCACTGTGTGCCAAGACTGTGCAGCTGGGCAATGTGATGAACACTGTTGTAAAACTGTCAACATAATTCGAGCTAGAGGACTGTACCACAGGAATTTCAAGCTTTCTTATCTGGCGTGGATGCTGAATACGGGATGTACTCTACCACTCTGATGTGCGCTGGCTCAGCCATCTCTCTGCATTTTATTTGAGATCAGAAATCGACAATTTTTGAAAGAAGGACCGACCTCTTCATGAACTGAGTGACCCTCTGTGGCTGGCAGACCTGGCATTTTAGTTGATCTTACTCATCATCTGAATACACTGAACAAGAACCTACAAGGCAAAGAACAGCTGGTATCACACCTATCGCATGAAAGCCTTCTGTGTAAAGCTCCGCCTGTTTGAGACACAACTGAAGCTTTAATGCTGTACACTTCCCCTGCTGAAATCAAGTCTGCTTTTCCAAAGGCAGACCTTTCTGCTAAAAGGAGAAATATGTTTCTGTAATTACATCTCTCGTGACAGAATTCAACCAGCGTTTTCAAGATTTTCTGTCATTGAAAAACAAATCAAGCTGTTCTCGACCCCTTCCTGGTGGATGCAGAAGAAGTGGAGGAGAGTCTGCAGTTAGAACTGATTGAAATGCAATGTGATGATTCTCTGAAGAGTCAACATCAGCTTCTCTCCTCTGACTTCTATCAGAATTTGGATCATGCCAAGTTTCCTCTGATGACGCCATGCAAAAGAATGATGAGCCTGTTCGCTCAACATACATATGTGAACAAACATTTTCTCTGTTAAATCAGAACAAAAGCAGACTGAGATCCAGAATGACTGATAGCCATCTCTGTGAAGTCCTTCGTGTCTCAACCACCAAACTTTCTCCTGACATCCCAGCCATCCTTCAATCAAGGACAGCATCACTGCTCCCACTGAGAGCAATGTTCTTCACATTATAGGCGAGTTAGAAATACACACAGTAATCATGTGTCAATATGTCACCTCTTGTGTGGCCGGGCCACACATGAATTCTAAACATATACTGTTTGTTGTCCAAGCATGCCTTTCTGAATAATTATATTTAAAAATATTACATTAAAATCAACATAACACAAACACACACGTACACAAACATAGAGATACATGCACATATATAACTCACACACATATAGTATACTTAAGCCTAAACTGTGCATAGGGACTACCCAGGCGGCTGAAAAAGTGATTTCTGACAGGTTCTCACACTTTTGACTGGTCCTCACACGTACAACTATCTTTACATTTTGCACCCTATCTTGTAACCGTGGTGAAGAGAAGCAGTTGTGAAATGAATGATATGGTTGTTTAAAATGCTGCAATGGGCATAAATGTGAGGATGGTCATAAGTGTGAGGACTGTCATTACTTTTAGCCCTCTAATAGTTTCTATGCCCATAACATCCACTCAGTCACATGAGCAGTTAGCCACGCCCACCAGTCACATGACCACAAGCCACACCCCAAAATAAGCCACGCCATTCTGTGGCCCGGGCCTTTGCTTATTTTTCTGTATTTGGCCCTCACTCAAAAAAGTTTGGACACCCCTGAGCTAAAGGCTTAGCTTACACATCTCAGATATGCCGGTTCAGGAATTCTGGAAGTTGAAGCCTAGAAATCATAAAAGGTCCACGGTTCACCATCCCTAGTCTAAATCAAAGGATCCTTTGAGAGTCAATTAACAGGTTAAACTTAGAATCAAAGCGTAAATGCTTCTGGTTGCTAAATCATAACCCCAAATGTACTATGGGACAAGACAAAAGGCACAAACAGGAAAGAATTGCACTTGTACATCTCTAAAAAGAAGCAGTATGCTTTTAGAAAAATAAGAAGTATGATGGAAAGCTATGCTATAGTACTGCTGAAGTGACAATTATGAAAGTGTTGCGGTTTCTCTGTGTACATGTTAGGATAGCTTTGCTGAGCTTTATATTATGTACACTATGGTTAAAATGTTAGTATAAAACAGGCAGGAATTACTGTAAAGGTTGGCCTCTCCCCTCTTTGGAAGAGCTTTATAGCTCCTGCTGCCTTAAGGAAGTTCAAAACATTCTTAAAGATCCATCTCATCCTGGGCACCCTTTGTTTGAACTATTACCATCTGGCAGACGGTACAGGATAATAAAAAAAAAGGAGAAATAGGCTGAAAAACAGCTTCTATCCCAGGGCAATAACCATATTGAATTCTACGGTATAGTGCTGTGATGGCAAACCTATGGCACGTGTGCCACAGTTGGCATGCAAAGCCATATTGGTGGGCACGAGCGAGCTCAGCTCCCAGCTGATTTTCTGTCCTTCTGGGCCTACCTGCAATAGGGAAACAGGCTGTTTCCTACCTCCGGAGGGCCTGGTGTGGGTGAGGAAGGCCCATTTTTTTTCTCCTCATGCTCCAGAGCCTTTCTAGGAGCCTGGGGGTGCAAATGGCCTTCCCACCTGGAGTCCCTCCAGGCGGAGACAGCCCTTGCCAACTTCTGGCCACAGGAAGTTGGCAAATGGGCATTCTAGCCTGGAGGGCCTCCTGTGTGTGTTGGGCCTTTTGCCTCCCAGGCTCCTAGAAAGGCTCTGAAGCCTGGTGAGCAAAAAGCAGCCTACTGGGCCCACAAGTGGGGGCCAGGCATCCATGCAGTGGGTGGGGCACATAGAAGTGGGCATGCTCCTGACTCACTGGCTAATGGCAAAAAGGTTTGCCATCACTGGTATACTGCAATATCGGGTTTTCAGTTTCAGTTATATAGAATGTAAAGGATGTATGTTTGTGTTTTTATTTTTATCGTTATAATGTACCCTGAAGACGGCATTTAATTTCATTGTACAATGTGCAATGACAATAAAATAAAGTAAAGTAAAGGGAGATGAGGAAATACCTTTTGACTCTGATGTGTAAACGGTGGGAAATGCTTTGTAAAACGGTGGGATAAGCAGGTTTTGAGGGAGATCTTTGTGCATCACTTTTTCTGCAGAATAAAGCTTTTGCTCACTGTACAACCTCCACCTCCATGTGTTCAGTTTGAGGCACGGCATCTAACGACTGGAGCAGGAAAGTCAAAACCCAAAGTCAGTTTGAGTCCAGAAGGATCTCTTTCCTTCTTTCAACCAGACGGCAAGAGCAACTCTTGAGGAGGAAATGGGGAATACGCCAGGAACCCTCTTTCTGAGGTAACCTTCAATTACGCTTGAAGCTACGTAACTAGGAGAAATTCTTTTGTACTGTGTAGGGTAGTTTTTCTTCTGAACTTCATTTAACACATTGTTAAATGTATTAGATATTTCTCAACTCAGACCTTTTCAATGGTTTTTTTAAAAAGTTTTTTATTTTATAGACAGATGTACATTTAAAACATCACGTTCTGTGTGATGTCTCGGTGTTTTCTTCCTGGCTCCATCTTTTGTTGTTTCTTCTTTCTTCACTTCAATTTAAACTATCACCATTTCTCCACAGATGCATTATTATCATTTTCTTACTTAATTATCCATTGCTCATCTATACCTTTCTTCTAACCAATGATAACATTTATCCCATGTCTTAAAATATTCTGAATCCTCTCTTTCTTTAATCCTCAAAGTTAATCTGTTCATTTCTGCACAGTCTAAAATTTTTCTAATCATTTCTCCTTCAAGGAGTATTTTCTCTGCTTTCCAATTTTGTGCAAAAATAATTTTTACTGCTGTAATTACATGTATAATCAAATAAATATTTTCTTTACTAATTTTCTCTGGTAGGATCCCCAATAAAAACAACTCCGGTTTTGAATCAATATGTTGTTGGGTCATTTCTTCTAACCAACCCTTTATTTTCTCCGAATAGTTTTTGGCTTCCGGACATGTCCACCACATATGATGATAAGATCCTGGTAACTGATGTCATTTCCAACATTTAGTTGATTTATCTTTAAACATTTTTGCCAGTTTCTCAGGTGGCATATGCCATCTATAAAACATTTTCTATTGATTTTCTTTATATGTAGTGGAAATGGTTAATTTACAATTCCTCTCCCATGGTTGTTGCCATTTGTCTAGGTCTATTGAAAATCCAATTTTTTTAGCCCAAGCTATCATAGTTTTCTTTACTCGTTCCTCTTCTAACTCAATCCCCAACAAAGTTATATTTTTTAAAATTAATTTGTCCTCCATTCCTGAGAGAATCCTATCCATCTCAGTCTTTTCTAAATAAAAACCATCGAGTTTAACATCTTTCTGATATCTTGCTTGTATTTGCATATACATATACCAATTTAACTCAATCCCCTGTTCTTCCAAATCTTGTTTCTGTTTCAATTCCCGCCCCCCATCTGTTAACAAGTCCTTATACCTAACAATATTTCTAAGATTAAAAGTATTTGGCTGTATTAAAGCCTCCATTGTTGATAACCATGTTGGAATTTTCATACAGTATTTATCTCTGAACTTCTCCCATGCCAATAGCAGTGCATTTCTTATGTAATGTCTATGAAAGCACGTATGTATCTTACTTCTCCCGTACCATAAAAAGGCATGCCATCCTAGTTGCAAATCATAACATAATAACAGAGTTGGAAGGGACCTTGGAGGTCTTCTAGTCCAACCCCCTGCCCAGGCAGGAAACCCTACACCATTTCAGACAAATGGCTATCCAACATTTTCTTAAAAATTTCCAGTGTTGGAGCATTCACAACTTCTGCAGGCAAGTTGTTCCACTTATTAATTGTTCTCACTGTCAGGAAATTTCTCCTTAGTTCTAAGTTGCTTCTCTCCTTGATTAGTTTCCACCCATTGCTTCTTGTTCTACCCTCAGGTGCTTTGGAGAATAGTTTGACTCCCTCTTCTTTGTGGCAACCCCTGAGATATTGAAACACTGCTATCATCTCTCCCCTAGTCCTTCTTTTCATTAAACTAGACATACCCAGTTCCTGCAACCGTTCTTCATACGTTTTCGTCTCCAGTCCCCTAATCATCTTTGTTGCTCTTCTCTGCACTCTTTCTAGAGTCTCAACATCTTTTTTACATCGTGGCGACCAAAACTGGATGCAATATTCATATTTTGAGCTCAGAAAACTCAAACCTAAGACTTTGTGTGTCTGATTGTATGAGAGAGGAGGAGAGAAGGAGTTATGAGTGCATGTTGGTGTAAGTGCTTGCCTGCACAAGTAAGTCACCAAAGCTGATCAAGAAAGAAAGGGTAGCTGGGAGAAGAAATTCTATTCAATTTCTATTCTATTTGACTCTAGCACAAAGATCTAATGTCCAAAAGTTAGTTCCTAGTTATACAAGCCAACTCTTATTTTTAATGGATCAAAAAGCTTCTCCTGCTTCGGAAGCCCTTCCAATACTCCAAGGGTCTCTACAGATTCTCCTGGAACACTTCTAGGGGCGTTAAGCAAATGTTGAGAGTCAACACAAACCAATTCAGGTCATCTTTTCCTGCTGTGCGTTTTCTTATGTTGAGTAAGGTTACTACCGGTTCTGAATTTCTTTCCACACTCCACACACTGATACGGCTTCTCCCCTGTGTGGATCCTCATGTGGGAGGAAAGATTGCCACTCTGATTATAACATTTTCCACACTCCTGGCATTTATAGGGTTTCTCCCCTGTGTGGATTCTTTTATGGAGTGTAAGATTCTTCCCTTCTCGAAAACTCTTTCCACTCACGATATATTTAAATGGCTTCTCTCCTGTGTGGAGCCTATGGTGGGAGGTAAGGTGGCCACTCATACTAAAACATTTTCCACACTCTAGGCATTTATAGGGTTTCTTCCCTGAGTGAAGCGTTCTATGGCTTCTGAGTGTATCATTATGTCTAAAGCTTTTTCCACACTCATGACATGTATACGGCTTCTCCCCAGTGTGGATCCTCTTGTGGGTACCAAGGTTACTAGAAAAACGGAAACTCATGTCACACTCTGTGCACTTATAGGGTTTCTCCCCTGTGTGAATCCTTTTATGGATCGTCAGTGCTCCAGAATCCCTGAAGCGTTTTCCACACTCCTGGCACTGATATGGTTTCTCCCCAGTGTGGGTTCTGCTATGTACGATATAGCTTTTTTTTTCATTGAAGCTCTTTCCACATGTGCAGCATTCATATGGTTTCTCCCCAGTGTGGGTTCGTCTATGTACGATATAGCTTTTTTTGTCATTGAAGCTCTTTCCACAAATGTGGCATTCATATGGTTTCTCCCCAGTGTGGAGCCTTTTGTGGCAAGATACAATTTGCATTTTCACATTCGATGCACTTGTAAGGCTTTTCACCCATGTGGCTCCTTTTATGGAGAGTAAAACTACTTTGCTTACTGAAGCACTTTCCACACTGCAGGCATTGAAAGGGCTTCTCCCCCGTGTGGATTCTGTGATGGGAAGTAAGGCTTGTTGAAGTACGGAAGCTCTTTCCACACTCCATGCATTGAAATGGTCTTTCCCCTGTGTGGATCCTCTCGTGTGACTTTAGACTACCTTTTTGACTGAAGCTCTTTCCACAGTGCAGGCATTTATAAGGTTTTTCCCCAGTGTGGATCCTCTCGTGTGACTTTAGACTACCTTTTTGACTGAAGCTCTTTCCACAGTGCAGGCATTTATATGGTTTCTCCCCTGTATGCCTCCAATTATGTAAGGTTAGAGCACTACTCCTGGCGAAGCTTTTTCCACACTCCAAGCATTCATAGGGTTTCTCCCCTGTGTGAATCTTCTTATGGCAAGTAAGGTTACTGGAGGTCCTGAAGCATTTTCCACACTCTGTGCATTTACACGGCTTCTCTCCAGTGTGGATCCTATTATGTAAATTGAAATGGCTTTTTAGGGTGAAGCTCTTTCCACACAAAATGCAATGATATGGCTTCTCTCCAGTATGGATCCTATTATGTAAATTGAAATAGCCTTTTCGGGTGAAGCTCTTTCCACACACTGTGCAATGATACGGCTTTTCCCCTGTATGGATCCTATTATGGTAAATGAGCTTACTTGGAGAGCAGAAGCTCTTCCCACATTCCAGGCATTTATATGATTTCTTCTCAGTGGGGCTTTTTTTCTGGGAATTCGGTTCCTTGCTTCCAGTAAAGCTCATTCTACCCTCCCTACGTTGATGCAACCTCTCCTCTCTGTGGAGGCTTTGATGGGAAGTAAGGGAGGCGCTGCTTCCGAAGCTGTTTCCCCTATTAATGCATTGATGTTGCTTCCTCTCTTCGTGGACCTTCTTATATGAACTAACATGATTTTTCTGCCTGAAGGTCCTTCCACAATCCAGACATTTGTGTGGATTCTCTGCTTTGTGAATATTTTTATGCAATGCAAGAGAGCGGCTTGTACTGAAGCTTTCTGCACAATCCGTACATTTGTATATTTCCCCTCCTTCTTGTCTTCTTTCATGTAAAGGAGGAGGATGGGTCCTTTTGGAGGGTTGCCTGCTTTCATCTTGTTTCTCTCCAGCAGGGCTTTTACAACAGTCACATAATCCAAATTCATCTCGGAGTGTTTTCCCACACCTTGAACACACTTCTTTTTCTTGGCAATCATCCGTGTCCAATAAGACATTGGTATCTGCAGAAGGTAAACTAGTGCAGTTCTCCAGCTCAACCCTTCATTGGTTTTCCTCCAAACTTTGCTTTCCATACATTTTTTCCTCAACTTCCTTTTTCGCTTTTGGGAAATGTGCTGCTGCTTCTTGGCCAGAATCCTCCATCTCCCATCCGTCACCTGCTTGGAACAGAAAGAATAGAAAAGTAAATCGATCAGCTGGGCAGCGAGCCCGTTGCTTCTTTGCCCCAGGCAGTCAGAGAAAGTGGGGAGAGAGGGAGGGGAGGGGGGAGAGGAGGGAAGTGGAGCAAGTAGAGGAATGACCAGAATAAGGGTTGGGGGGACCTTATTGTTTCCGAGGGTCCTGCAAACTCTGTTATTCTGTTCAAGGCGATTCTAACTTTTTCTGCATCCTCTTCCTCCCTCTCCATAGGCTTCAGCAGGGAGACCCCCAGAGAATGGGAGGAGCTGGACGGAGAGGGGAGGAGCTACAAGCACTTCCTGGCTGGGGTCGTTCCGGGGAGGGGGATCCATGTGCGAGGCCTGGAAGGAAGGAAGCTTAGCCGGCGGGGCTGCGCGCATCTCTTGGACCGAGGAACAGAGCCGCCATTCCCTGCGGGCGTCAAGTAAGAAGCTCCCTCCCTCCCTCCCTTTTTCCCACCTGGGGAAATGCTCGGACAGGAGACCCTTCAAGGCAGCTTCTTGGGCCGCTGCTAAGATCGCTCCTGCAGCCCCCACCTTCTCCTCGGGGAGATTGTTCTGCCGGCCCTTCCTGATCGTCTCCCGTCACTTTCTTTTCTCTGCTGCTGTTTCAGAGCCAGAAGGTTTGGGGTTCAATGGATGCTCAGGCGGCCGGAGGGACCGGGGGCGATCCCCCCCAGGAGCCGTTGTTTCGGGGCGTTGCTCAGGACGAGCCACCTCAGGAGGGAGCATCAGGTAAAGGCTCCTGCTGATGCCCTTGAATCCTGAGGATTGACTTTGCCCGAGTGAATCTCATTCCTGAATTCCTTTTCATTGTTTAATTTAACTGTGTTTTTAAAGCCTTGTGTCCATTTAAAAAGGTCTCACCCTTTTCCGATAGGCCAGCCTGTCTCAGCCTTGGTGACTTTTAAGATCTGTGGACTTCCACTCCCAGAAATCTCCGGCCAGCATAGGATGGCTGGCTGGGGAATTCTGGAACCTGATGTCCATGTATTTGAAAACTGCTAAGGTCGAGAAACATTGCTAGAGGCAGGGCACATCCCACCTGTGGAAATAGTTTTGCTTTCTCTCATTATCTGATGGGGAGCGTGAACATTATGTGGGTCAGGAATGTGATGATCAAGAGTGCAGAAAAGAGCAACAAAGATGATTAGGGGAGTAGAGACTTAAACACATCAAGAACAGTTGCTGGAATTGGGTGTCAGGGGAAAAAAACCTGATTCGGAGCATAGCTGCACTAAAGCCATTCCTTGATTATGGTATATGAGACATGTTAAAGTAGGTTTTAATATTCCTGAAGTATTGCAGGTAATTTCATATTAATGCTGGACCTAGTCCAAGTTCCCTGAGATAACAGCAACCCAGGAAACTGGATCAGGGACAGCATCAGTAGTAAGTAGGTACTGGTACCCATTTTGCAAGTTTCTCACAGAAAGTTGCAAAAGGTGATCACATGGCCCCAGGACCAGGGGTGAAATGCTACCGGATCAGACCGGATCGGGTGAGTAGGTAGCAGAGTTTGGTTCTGGTTCGCCGATCCGGTAGCGATCGCTGGCTGGCCATGCCCCCAAACCACTCCATGGCCCCCTGCTCGCCGCTTCCTCAACCGGGTCGGGGAATGCACCATTCCCTGACACCAGCCTTGTCCCGGAGCCACCACCCGCTCTTCCTTTGCCACGCGGCATACACTTACTTTCTTCCAGCGGCTGGTTGCCGGGAAAGGCAAGCATCCAAAAGTTACCGGAGTTCCTCTCCTTGAATATGCCGCCTTGTTCTATGCGCTGGCTGCGGAAGCACGCACCCAACCTGCCGCTGATAAATAAATGAAATAAACGGGTGTGCATTTGCACAGTCGGTGCATGGACTCTTGCCTTTCCTGGCAGCCAGCCGCTAGAAGAAAGTAAGTATATGCTGCGTGGTGAAGGAAGAGCGGGCGGCGGCTCCGGGACAAGGCTGGTGTCGGGGAATGGTACATTCCCCAACCCGGTTGAGAAGCAACTCGCCTCAGGGAATGGGCGTCCCTGGGCCTGACCAAAGGCGAAGGGCGAGCGGGCGTTGAGTGGGCGGCAGCTCTGGAGAAAGGCCGGAGTTGGGGAATGGTACATTCCCCGACCCCGTTGAGGCAGGTGGTGGCTCCGGGGCCTAGGTGAAGGGAGAACAGGTGGCGAGGGAAAGGGAAAAGAATTTTTTTCCCTACTGGGTTCTGTGGGCGTGGCTTGGTGGGGAGGGTTGTGACTGAGTGGGCATGGCTGTGAGTGACATTGAGTTGGCCATGCCCACTCAGTCACAGGACACACCCACCCACCAAGCCACACCCACAGAGTAGGTAGCAAAAAAATTTAGATTTCAACCCTGCCCAGGACACTGCAAGCGTCATAAATATGAGACAATGGTTGCCAACTGTCTGAATTTTGATCATGTGGCCATGGGGATGCTTGTAATGGTCTTAAGTGTGCAAAACAATCCTGTCATTTTTTTCAGTGCCATTGTAACTTCGAACAGTCACTAAATGAATGGCTGTAATTCGAGGACTACCAGCATATGTGTGACTCAGAGAGAATTGGACTCTTGTCTCTTTGTTTGTGCCAGGCCAGACCTAGTATTTCTGATTAACAACTCAGCACAGCTCCCTGGATATGGGATGGGATCTACCTGAAGCCTCCAGAGTGAAGTTTTGTGGTACTTTAATGCGTAAATTCATGGCTGAGATAATCTGCCTCTGAATCCATTCCTTGGTCCTTCCACACCTTTCAGTTTTCCTCTCACCCAATGTTAGCAGCTTCCATGTATTGTTGTTCTGTCTGCTAAATACCCAAATAAACGGATTCCCTTGTTAGTATAAAGATATGTAGAATCGCCCTTCTGCACTGTAGCTTCTAGAATATGGTTAGGATGTTTGATAGCCATTTATTCCTTTGCTGTTTTTTCCCCCCACTCCTAGACACTCTGATGGCCTTGTCTTCATCTCCTGGAACCTCGGTTCTTTGTAGCAGAGGATTAAGAGCTGTTCAGCTTCCAACTCAGGTAGGAGGATTCTCCCCTCCCTTAAAGTGTCCCAAAGGTGCTTTTTCAGGAGGCAACTAGACTTTCTTGTTTTTGTCTTTGAAGACATTTTGCTTCTCATCCAAGAAGCTTCTTCAGCTTCTTTAATTATCTTAGTTTCCTCTTCTCTGCACTTTTTCCAAAGTTTCCACATCTTTTTGTAACGTGGTGACCAAAACTGGATGCAGTACTCCAGGTGTGGCCTTAATAAGGCTTTATAAAAGTACTACTAATACTTCACAAGAAACCTCAAATAGAATAGAATAGAAAACAAGTGTGATTGGACACACAAAAATTAAATGTGTACCAACTTGATTTGGCCTGATTCCATTGGTCATTGCATGGGGTAAAATTAACTCAATGTTGGATTGGGCCAAGACATCCAAGCTCTAGCCCATCAGTGGAAAGCAAAGGAAGATGGGCTTGCTGCTCTAAGGAATTGGCCAAACCAATAACATTACCTAGATGTATCTCTAGCCAGAGGCTCTTGGCTCTTATGTTTTGGAAAGTTTCTCTAGAAGATCCAAATTTTCCTACTTGGAAACTCTGCAGGTGGAATATGTTCATGAAGAAGAGGACTTGCAAGTAATTCATTGAAGTGTTCATTGTTAGGAATGCTCATGGAATACATTGTGTTTTTTCCCCCTCCCTGTGTCAGGAATTGATATCGCTTGAGGATGTAGCTGTGTTTTCTCCGTGGAGGTGGGCCCTGCTGGATTCTGAGCAAAAGCCCTGTACGGAGGTCATGCTGGAAACCAGGAGGAACATGGCCCCTTAGGTAAGGGATTCTGTTAAGCTATTGAAATTTAGTAGCTGGAACAGTGGAATTGTAGAAGGAATCAGAACACTCAGTTACAGCTGATTGGTTGGAGAGAGCTGTCCCCTGCATGAGGCAGTCTCTGCTGTGATTGGTTAGTGTGAGTGTAAAGGGGGAGTGTCCTGTTTCCCGCCTTTTTTCCTCTGTGGGCTTGGTAATTTTACCTCATGGTGATGCTGTAGTGTTGGTTAACCTCATGATGCTCCTGTTAGCCTGACTTTCTGTTTACCAAATATTGATGTAAAATATATTAATTGACATAAAACTAGGAGCTTGTGTCCGCATCTCTGACCTTTTTGGACACCTGCTGCACAATTCCCTGACTGATTCATGATGGCACTTAAGAGCCCAATAAGAGTCCACTCCACGGGTTGATCATCAGGATGCAACTACTAGAGAAGTGATCTGTCTGATCTGCCAGGTCCTCTGCAGATGGGATCTTCCAACCATATCCCCTCCCATTTTCTCCAATGCTTCCCTTTTTGTAATGCTACGTTTAAATGCAGGAACCACGAAAGATGAATTTATTTATTTATTTATTTATTTATTCGTATTTTTATACCGCCCTATCTCCCTAAGGACTCAGGGCGGTGAATAAATGTTTATGAAGATTCTCAGTCATCCATGTCTTGGTGGCCAAGAGGAGCTTTTTCAAACGGCACCTGGACTTTCTTCGTCTTTGCCTGAAGACATTTCATTTCTCATCCAAGAAGCTTCTTCAGGTCTGACTGAATGGTGGAGAATGGAAGGATTGATATTTCTTGCAGTCATCTGGTCCGAAACAGTTCCAATGACCAGCTGACTGCAAGGAATATCAATCCTTCCGTCCTCCACCATTCAGTCAGAACAAGCTTGGATGAGTCATCTTCGGGCGAGCACCTGTGGGATAAAGATGAATGAACACACCAGAGTGACAACCAGTTTTCTTCAAGGGAAAACCTCGTCATGGCTATGAGGCTGAAGCTCAGCTCCAGGTCCAAGCCCCTCAAAATTTCTACCTTCTCCGATTAAACCGCTAGGCTCTCCATCTAGTCTTATATCTTTTAGTTAGGATTGAGTATTTGTTTTTATCCTTTTAATATTATAAGCCATCCAGGGTTTCCCTTTGGCAAGCTGAGAGGCCAATATATTAATGAAGGAACGAAGGAATGAACAAAATGAACCACTAAAGGCCACTTTTAACTGTCCTTCTGCCTTGAAACTAAATGAAGCCCTCCACAAAAGGTTCAGTGATCTTATCCAAAATCTTTAGGTTTTTATTCTGTACCATTGAGAAGAAGAGAAACCCAAAGGCCAAAACGTATATTCCTTTAATACCAAGCATAGCACCATGTTTGGAACAAATGGGGTTTGGGAGGAAGTTTGATATTGTTCAAAACATACAGTGCTTGATCCCTTTTGCACTTAACTTTGTGTTAACTTTTCTATTCTTTCTGTTCCAAGCAGTTGACGGATGGGAGATGAAGGATTCTGGCCAGAAAGCACACCTTTGCCAAAAGAAAAAAAGGAAGTTGCAGAAAAAATGTATGGAAAGCAAAGTTTGGAGGAAAACCAATTAAGGGTTGAGCTGGAGAATTGCTCTGGTTTACCTTGTCCAGATACCAATGTCTTATTGGGCACGGTTGCTTGCCAAGAAAAAGAAGTGTGTTCAAGGTGTGCGAAAACACTCCGAGATGGATCGGGATTATGTGACTGTTGTAAAAGCTCTGCTGGAGAGAAACAAGATGAAAGCAGGCAATGCTCCAGAAGGACCCTTCCTCCTCCTTTACATGAAAGAACACAAGAAGGAGGGGAAATATACAAATGTACGGATTGTGCAGAAAGCTTCAGTACAAGCCGCTCTCCTGCATTGCATAAAAATATTCACAAAGCAGAGAATCCACACAAATGTCTGGATTGTGGAAGGACCTTCAGGCAGAAAAATCATCTTAATTCACACAAGAAGGTCCACGAAGAGAGGAAGCAGCATCAATGCATTCATAGGGGAAACAGCTTCGGAAGCAGCGCCTCCCTTACTTCCCATCAAAGCCTCCACAGAGAGGAGAGGTTTCAGCAACGCAGGGAGGGTAGAAGGAGGTTTATTGGGAGCAGGGAACCGAATTCCCGGAAAAAAAGCCCCACTGAGAAGAAATCATGTAAATGCCTGGAATGTGGGAAGAGCTTCCGCTCTACAAGTAAGCTCACTTCCCATAAGAGGATCCATACAGGGGAAAAGCCGTATCATTGCACAGTGTGTGGAAAGAGCTTCACCCGAAAAGGCTACTTCAATTTACATAATAGGATCCACACTGGAGAGAAGCCGTGTAAATGCACAGAGTGTGGAAAATGCTTCAGGACCTCCACTAACCTTACTTGCCATAAGAAGATTCACACAGGGGAGAAACCCTATGAATGCTTGGAGTGTGGAAAAAGCTTCACCACAAGTGGTGCTCTAACCTTACATAATTGGAGGCATACAGGGGAGAAACCTTATAAATGCCTGCACTGTGGAAAGAGCTTCAGTCAAAAAGGTTATCTTAAGGAACACGAGAGGATCCACACAGGGGAAAAACCATTTCAATGCATGGAGTGTGGAAAGCGCTTCTGTACTTCAACAAGGCTTATTTCCCATCACAGAATCCACACGGGGGAGAAGCCCTTTCAATGCCTGCAGTGTGGAAAGTGCTTCAGTCACCCAAGTAGTTTTACTCTCCATAAAAGGAGTCACACGGGTGAAAAGCCTTACAAGTGCATCGAATGTGACAAATCCTTTGCTGATTTGGGGTCTCTCTCTCGTCACAAAAGGCTCCACACTGGGGAGAAACCATATGAATGCTGCACATGTGGAAAGAGCTTCAATGAAAAAAAAAGCTATATCATACATAGCAGAACCCACACTGGGGAGAAACCATTTCAGTGCCAGGAGTGTGGAAAACGCTTCAGGGATTCTGGAGTACTGACGAACCATAAAAGGATTCACACAGGCGAGAAACCCTATAAGTGCACAGAGTGTGACATGAGTTTCCATCAATCTAGTAACCTTGGTACCCACAAGAGGATCCACACTGGGGAGAAACCCTATAAATGCCTGGAGTGTGGAAAATGTTATAATCGGAGTGGCAATCTTTCCTCCCACATGAGGATCCACACAGGGGAGAAGCCGTATCAGTGTGTGGAGTGTGGAAAGAAATTCAGAACCGGTACTAACCTTACTCAACATAAGAAAACGCACAGCAGGAAAAGATGACCTGAACTGGTTTGTGTTGATTCTCAACATTTGCTTAATGCCCCTAGGAGTGTTCCAGGAGAATCTGTAGAGACCCTTGCAGTATTGGAAGGGCTTCCGAAGCAGCAGAAGCTTTTTGATCCATTAAAAATAAGAGTTGGCTTGTATAACTAGGAACTAACTTTTGGACATTAGATCTTTGTGCTAGAGTCAAATAGAATAGAAATTGAATAGAAATAATAATAGAGTGGGGTGGGATGGGATGGGATGGGATGGAACAGAAATAGAATAGAAACGGAATAGAAACACAGTATGTAAAACTAATCCTCCAGAAAGCAAGACTTTTTGGCAAACCAAGCATGTCTTGCTTCAAACTCTTCTTCTCCCAGCTACCCTTTCTCTCTTGATCAGCTTTGGTGACCTACTTGTGCAGGCAAGCACTTACACCAACATGCACGCATAACTCCTTCTCTCCTCCTCTCTCATACAATCAGACACACAAAGTCTTAGGTTTTAGTTTTCTGAGCTCAAAATATGAATATTGCATCCAGTTTTGGTCGCCACGATGTAAAAAAGAAGTTGAGACTCTAGAAAGAGTGCAGAGAAGAGCAACAAAGATGATTAGGGGACTGGAGGCTAAATCATATGAAGAACGGTTGCAGGACATTTAAGAAAAAAGAGAAGTCTTGTTTAATGAAAAAATATATTATAGGATGGAAAGATACCAATATGGACCATCCCCAGACATATGATAGAGAATATAAATATATTACAAAAATGGAAGTTATCACTTACAAAGAGCTTTTGACTATGGAAAAGAATTACAGTTGAAATCTAGGAGAAATTGAGGATGAAGGAAGAAATTATACATGGTTCCAGTATGGACAATTGCAATCTAGATGGAAAATAGATCAGAAAATTGGTATAAGAAAGTGATGATAATCTGAAACAAATAAAAGATCAAGGTCCAACTATGTTATATAATGTATGGTTGAAATTGAGGAAATGGAGTTTTAAAGATTGTATGGTAAAATGGGACAAAATTTTCAACAACATAATATTAGAAACATGGAAAAATTTGGGTGAGAAAATTCATAAACAAAATTTAAGAGAAAATTTTTATAAAATGTTTTATAGATGGCATTTGATCTAAAACTGTCATGTATGTATCCAAATGTGAAAGCAAAATGTTGGAGATGTGATTGTGAGGATGCTACCTATTATCATATATGGTGGACTTGCAAAAAAGTTGCCTTTTTATTAAAATGGTGGATGTAGAACATTTTGAAAAAGAAGATCAAGTTTGTTCCACAGTTCTTTTTATTAGGAATAATCTCAGATTGCACTGTTATAGAGACAAAACTGATTCTGAATTTAATAACTGCTGCAGATTATTGATTGCACAATATTGGAAGAAAGAAGACTTACCTACAATTGGAGAATGGATTAGTAAAGTATCAAATTTAGCAGAAATGGCAAAATTTCTGCCTATTGAAAATGGTACAAAAGAAAATATATATTAATGGAGGAATGGATTTATATTCAAAAGCCAGTATCAGATTAAAAATATCAATTAGTTTTTGAGTGAAGTTAGAATTATTATGTATTAGTTTAAGAAGAAATTGATAGTGTGATGGTGTGAAATGGAATATGTTTTATGTTATATTTTAGATTATGTTTGTTAGTTACAATACCCTGTATTCTGTTCTGGGAAGTCTCGGGGGAAGGAGGTGGGAAGGGAAGACTATAAATTGATTGGTTGCCATTGTACAGGAATAATGGTAGAATTAAACAAGTTGGAATGGTGTAATGTCGGGACTGCTCGGCAAACACTCCCGAAGGAAAGGGTAAGGAAAGAGGAGTAAAGAAGGAAGAAAGTAGGTAGGTAGGTGGGTAGGGAGGAAAGAAGGAGGAGAAGAAAGGATAGGAGGAGGAGAAGAAGGAAGATAGAGGTTAGAAAGGATGGTAGTGAGAAGTGGGAAAGAGGAGGGGCAGTAGGAAAGCGAGGAGAAGGTGGTGGGGGATGTTTAAGAAGGATGAGAAGGGAAGAAAGGATTAAAGGGGGGAGTGGCAGTCGCGCAGCCCTGACTGAGTATAATTTGAGTATAGGACTGATTGTTGGATAAGTGATTGTATTGTACACTGGTCAAATTGTGGGAATTATTATGGAAAAATAAAAAAATTTTGCAAAAAAAAAAAAAAAAAAAAGAACGGTTGCAGGAACTCGGTATGCCTAGTTTAGTGAAAAGAAGGACTAGGGGAGAGATGATAGCAGTGTTTCAATATCTCAGGGGCTGCCACAAAGAAGAGGGAGTCAAGCTATGCTGCAAAGCACCTGAGGGTAGAACAAGAAGCAATAGGTGGAAACTAATCAAGGAGAGAAGCAACTTAGAACTAAGGAGAAATTTCCTGACAGTGAGAGCAATCAATAAGTGGAACAACTTGCCTGCAGAAGTTGTGAATGCTCCAACACTGGAAATTTTTAAGAAAATGTTGGATAGCCATTTGTCTGAAATGGTGTAGGGTTTCCTGCCTGGGCAGGGGGTTGGACTAGAAGACCTCCAAGGTCCTTCCAACTCTATTGTTATGTTATGATTTGCAACTAGGATGGCATGCCTTTTTATGGTAATGAGGAGATAAGATATGTACTTTCATAGAGGTAGACCGGTCCCGCCCGCCTCACGGTAGACCGGTCCCGCCGCATCCGCGGATGGCCCCGAGGCCGGGCGACGGGACCGAGGCTTCGGCGGAGCTGCCCGACCGAGGTCGGGATCCGTCCCGCCGATGCCGCCGCGCCGGTCCGGCAGACCGGTCCAGGCCCGAGGCTCCGGCGCCGGGATCCCGTCCGCGCCCGCGCCCGTAGACCGGTCTCCCTGCCCGACGCGGACGGCTCCGGGGCCGGGCGACGGCACCGCGGCCTCGGCGGAGGTGCCGGACCGAGGGCGAGGCTCCGGCGCCGGGATCCCGTCCGCGCCCAGGCCCGGTAGACCGGTCTCCCTGCCCGACGCGGACGGGGCCGGGGCGGGCGACGGCACCGCGGCCTCGGCGGAGGTGCCGGACCGAGGCCCAGGCTCCGGCGCCGGGATCCCGTCCGCGCCCAGGCCCGGTGAGACCGGTCTTCCTGCCCGCGGACGGCTCCGGGGCCCGGCGACGCACCGCGGCCTCGCCGGAGGTGCCCGACCGAGGCCGAGGAGCCGGGCAGGATCCCTCCCGCCGAGGCCGCGCGACAGGTCCGGAGACCGGTCCCTCTGCCCGCGGACGGCTCCGGGGCCCGGACGGGACCGCGGCCTCGGCGGA
>NC_080540.1:26568665-26622768 GCF_028640845.1 Ahaetulla prasina | reverse complement strand
CTCTGGGTCCATCAGGCGCCTGGGACGGAACCAACGCATTTGTTCTGTCTCCCTGCGGTATTGAGTAGCGGTCCGAAAGTCCAGAAGAAGAAGAGAATGATCTGACCATGACAACGGCTCAACAACTAAATCACTTAGTTCCAGATCATTCAACCACTGACCTGAGACAAAAATCAGATCTAGTGTGCCTCCCCCGGTGTGAGTGGGGCCGTCAACTACTTGAGTCAGGTCCATGGCTGTCATGGAGGCCATGAACTCCCGAGCCATCGATGATGCCATGCCAGCTGATGGCAAGTTGAAATCCCCCATGACCAGCAGTCTAGGGGTCTCAACTGCCAACCTGGCAAGCACCTCCAACAGCTCAGGCAGGGCTATTGTCACGCAGCAAGGAGCCAGGTACGTGATCAACAAGCCCACCTGAGTCCTACGACCCCACTTCACACAGAGGGATTCACAACCAGCTATCTGAGTCACAGTGGTCTCCCTCGGTTCCAGGCTTTCCTTGATAATGACCGCCACCCCCCCACCCCTACCTTGGGCTCTCAGCTGATGGAATGCTCGGAAACCCGATGGGCACATTTCAACTAGGGGAACCCCTCCTTCCGTGCCCAACCAGGTCTCCGTAATGCCCATAACGTCTGTGGCCCCCTCCTGAATAAGATCGAAAATCAGAGGGGCTTTGTTCACCATGGACCTCGCATTGCATAACATCAGCCGAAGGCCCAAGTTCTGAGTAATCTGGTCACTCGGGGAACAGGAGAAGTCTGAGGGGCCGGAGCACACAATCGCTCCCAAACAGCGAGGGCGCACCCCCGAAACAAGATATGGACCCCCGCTTCCGCCATATCTGCCCCTCCCACTTACCGTGTCGATAAAACAACCCTGACGGACTGGAACGAAATCTTCCCCGGTCACCTCCGGACCTGTTGCCGTAACGCCGCAAGCACGCGCAGGAACTGGCGCCCTCCCCAATGGGTTTCCCCCCTCACCCGTCCTTACCCTCCCCCCCCTTTAAAAAACCCTTGTTTAAAAACTTATTTAAAAAACCCCAAAGGTTCTTCTTGGACGCATGCCACCTCTCTGGGTCCCAAGATCCTTCATTAAGGCAGGCCCTCGATAACGTAGAGGGCCATTCTTGCGAGGCAGGGGAACCTCGCAAGCGAAGAAGTTCAATTGGTGAATATCTCATAGGAAAAAGGCGGGTAAAACGTGGAATTGTCCCTAATCGGTTTAGATGGTAAGCATATTATAAGGTCTATTTAAGTCTAATTAGGTCTATTTAGGACCCGGTGCAAGATGGAAAAAAAAATTCGACAGTCAGTCTTCTGAAGTAAAAGCCCTGGTAATAGTCAAAAGGAAATAGATAGTCTGATGTTGGTAGACAATCTAATGGTCCTAAGACAATCAGACGACTCCAGATGTTGATCATAGACTGTTTCATAACACACGGGTCCAAGATGACACAGACCGTAGTAGGGTAGGCGTAGCCATCAGAATACATCTCTTTCATCTCTACCATCGTTTCCGTTGCCTCCATTGCCGGCTCCCCATACCAGATTCCAAGGAACTGGAAAAAGGCTGCAGCTGATATCGTGGCAGGGGAACAAGCTGAGGCAACCCATGAAGTAACTGGCAGGGACACCTACACGACCTCCGTTGCCTCCGTCGCCTCCATCACTCCATCCTTCCATTTGTCACAGCCCAGTCGCAAGCTCTCCAGAACAGTCCGACCAGACCACATCACCCAGGATCGTACAAACCTCCATCTTCTCTACCGTCGTTCTCTAGTAAGGCCAGATCTGTCCGGGGGCCAAAAGCTCCAGAGATGGATAAGAGATGGCCAGGGCGGCAAAAAACACCGCAGATAAAACCGCCATCGCTGGAGAGCTGCAGCCGCAGCCGTTGGAGAATCCCAGCCACCGATGGACAGCCTCATCGCCTGTGGGGAAAACCCCATCGCTGATGGGTAGATGCCCAGCTGGGAAAATGCCACCGAAGGAAGCCGATGGACAGCTGCCGCCAAAAGCCGGCCATCGCATCCAAAAGTTGCGGCCGATGAAAAGCAGCAGCCTTTTAGTTGCGGCCTTCAAGGCCGGATCAGCCAGGACAGGCCGGGACGACGCCCCCATGCACCAAGATACGCCGCTCACCTCCCCGACTCTGTTCTCGGCAATCGAGAATCTTCCACGAGGCCCAAAGACCTCACTCGGTTGCCGACAAGATACCGCATCGAATTGGGGGGCATAGTCAGCCTGGTGATGAGCCAAGACGCCGCATCGACCAGGGATCGTCCAGCCTACCATTCCACAAAACTCAAGACGCCACCATTTTCGCGCATGCACAGAAGAAATTTAAAAGTATTTGGCTGTATTAAAGCCTCCATTGTTGATAACCATGTTGGAATTTTCATACAGTATTTATCTCTGACCTTCTTCCATGCCAATAGCAGTGCATTTCTTATGTAATGTCTATGAAAATATGTATGTATCTTACTTCTCCCATACCATAAAAAGGCATGCCATCCTAGTTGCAAATCATGTCCTTCCAAAGTCAGTAATCTTGTATTCCTTAATTCCACCCATTCCTTCATCCAAGTCAGTGCTGCTGCCTGGTAATATAATTCCCAATTTGGCAGTCCAAATCCTCCCCTTAACCTCATATCCTGTAACATCTTTAGACTAATTCTAGCTTTTTTCCTTTGCCGTATAAATCTTGTTATCTTGTTAAGATGTTGAAAATAAGTTTTTTCAAGTTTTATCGGTACTGTCTGAAATAGATATAATAGTCTTGGTGATATGTTCATCTTTATAATTGCTATTCTCCCCATGAGTGAGAGTTGCAAGTTTTTCCATTTCTCCAAATCTTTCTCAATTTTATCTTTTAGTTTATAATAATCTTCTTTTATCGTTACACATCTTGATGTTAAATATATTCCTAAATATTTCCCTTTTTTCACCACTTGAATATCCAGCCTCTCTGTTATCTCTCTTTTCTGTTTTTCTGTCATATTTTTCACCAGTGTTTATTTTTAAGCCAGACATTTTTCCATAAGCCTCTAATTGTTCTAATAGTTCAGAACCCGATATAAGTGGTTCTTCCAGAATAAATACTAGGCCATCAACAAAAACTTGCAGTTTATATTCTTCTTTTTTTAATTTTCATTCCTTTCATCATTTAAATCTGATATTCCTGTTCAAAACTTCTCATGTCAAAATAAATAGCAGTGGGGATAACAGACAACCTTGCCTTGTACCTTTCCTGATTTTAACATTTCCTGTCATTTCTCCATTTATCATTACCTTAGCTGACTATTTCTCGTAAATTGTTTTTATAATATTTATGAATCTCTCCCCAACGTCCATTGTCTTCCATTGTTTTATCATCACTTGCCAATTCACGTTGTCAAAAGCTTTTTGTGCATCTAAAAATATCATTGCCATTTGTTGCTCTGGATGTGATTCATAGTATTCTAACACGTTTTTTGTATTCTTCTTTCAATTCTATCCGTTTCTGTCTTTTCCTCTTTTTTATTTTTTTGCAGTATAGGTTATTGCTAGTCCCCTAATATATGTCTTCATTGTATCCCATACGTTCTGAAGCAATGTATCCTCTTTTTTATTTATTTCAAAGAAAGACTTTGAATGCCCGGTCCATGGCTAATAAAGCTCCCCTGATTTGCGATCTTATTCAGGGGGAGTCCGCGGACCTTATGGGCATTACGGAGACCTGGTTGGGTCCAGAGGGGGGGGTTTTCCCCTTGTTGAGTTGTGCCCTCCGGGTTTCCAAGCATTTCATCAGCCGAGGGCCCAAGGTAGGGGTGGGGGGGGTGGCGGTTGTCATTAAGGAAGATCTAGAACCGAGGGAGGCCACTGTTCCTCAGATTGCCGGCTGTGAATCCCTCTATGTGAGGTGGGGCCATAGGAATCAGTTGGGTTTGTTGATCGCGTACCTGGCTCCTTGCTACGTGACCACAGCCCTGCCCGAGCTGCTGGATGTACTTGCCAGTGTGGCGGTTGAGACCTCCAGACTTATAGTCATGGGGGATTTCAACCTGCCATCGACTGGCTTGTCATCAACTGCAGCTCGGGAGTTTCAGGCTTCTATGACGGCCTTGGACCTGATTCGAGTAAATGATGGCCCTACGCACATGGGAGGAGGCACGCTGGATCTGATTTATATCTCTGGACAGTGGCTAAATGATCTGGAATTAGATGACGTAGTAACAGAACCGATGTCATAGTCAGATCATTTTCTCCTTCGCCTGGACTTCCGAACCACCACCCACCATCGCAGGGAGACGGAACCTATACGCTGGTTCCGTCCCAGGCACCTGATGGACCCTGAGAGGTTCCTGACGGAGCTTGGGCCATTCCCTGAGGATCTGGCCTGCGGCTCGGCTGAGGAACTAGTTGTGGCCTGGGAACAGGCCACGGCTGGGGCCCTGGACCGTGTCGTGCCTTTGCGGCCTCTGACCTGGCGCAGATCTCGTCCGGCCCCTTGGTTCTCCGAGGGGCTGAGGGAGATGAAACGCCGGAGAAGACGCCTAGAGAGTACTTGGAGATCCAGTCATTCCGAGGTTGATTGGACACTAGTTAGGTCCTATTCTAGGACCTACCTAGTGGCAATGAGGGAGGCGAGGCGTTCCTACGCCTCCACCCTCATTGGGTCGGCAGATAACCGCCCGGCCGCCCTGTTTCGGGTGACCCGCTCCCTCCTTCATCAGGAGGTGCGGGATGACCCTTTGCAGGCACGTGCTGAGGAGTTTAGTGGTTATCTTCTCTGTGGGGCCTTCTCTGTGGGGGCAGTGATGCTCTGGAACGAACTTCCCCCTGGCCTGCGTCAAGTGTCTGATCTTCGGACCTTCCGTCGTGAGCTCAAAACATATTTATTCATTAAAGCAGGACTGGCATATTTAGCGATGAACTTTAATTGGGTTTTCTTAATATTTAAAATTTTAAATCTAAATTTTTAATTATCAGCCTTTATAATTTGCTTTTTAAATGTTGTTTTAATTGTATATATTTTGTTTTTATTTTGGCTGTACACCGCCCTGAGTCCTTCGGGAGAAGGGCGGTATAAAAATTTAATAAATAAATAAATAAATCTATACGATAAAATCGCTCAGCTCCGGGATGGTCTGGACCGAAATTGGGATGATCCAAGTGAGAGAGAGGAGGCACGTCTTGTTGAGTCTGTTTGGGATGAGTTTGACCCTGTGGCTCCCGAGGACGTGGACAGGTTATTGGGGAGGCTCCACGCCACCACATGTTTACTGGACCCGTGTCCTTCCTGACTGGTACTGGCCACACAGGAAGTGACACGAGGCTGGCTCCAGGGGATTATCAACGCTTCTTTGTTGGAAGGGGTTTTCCCTGCTGCCTTGAAAGAGGCAGTGGTGAGATCCCTCCTCAAGAAGCCCTCCCTGGATCCAGCTATTTTGGGTAATTATCATCCGGTCTCCAACCTTCGCTTTGTTGCGAAGGTTGTAGAGAGTGCTGTGGCGTGGCAGCTACCCCAATACCTGGATGAATCTGTCTATCTAGACCCATTCCAGTCCGGCTTCCGACCCGGATACAGCACAGAGACAGCTTTGGTCGCGTTGGTGGATGATCTCTGGAGGGCCAGGGACAGGGGTTATTCCTCTGCCCTGGTCCTATTAGACCTCTCATCGGCTTTTGATACCATCGACCATGGTATCTTGCTGCGCCGGTTGGGGGGATTGGAGTGGGAGGCACCGTGTATCGGTGGTTCTCCTCCTATCTCTCTGACCAGTCGCAGATGGTGTTGACAGGGGGGCAGAGGTCGACCGCGAAGTGCCTCACTTGTGGGGTGCTGCAGGGGTCGATCCTCTCGCCCCTGCTGTTCAACATCTATATGAAGCCCGTTGGGTGAGATCATCAGTGGCTTTGGGGTGAGATATCAGCTGTACGGTGATGATACTCAGCTGTACTTTTCCACCCTGGGCCACCCCAATGAAGCTGTTGAAGTGCTGTCCCGGTGTTTGGAAGCCGTACAGGTCTAGATGGGGAGAAACAGGCTCAAGCTTAATCCCTCCAAGACGGAGTGGCTGTGGATGCCGGCACCCCGATTCAGTCAGCTGCAGCCGCAGCTGACTGTTGGAGGCGAGTTATTGGCCCCAAAGGATAGGGTGCGCAACTTAGGTGTTCTCCTGGATGAGCGGCTGTCGTTTGAAGATCATTTGACGGCCGTCTCCAGGAGGGCCTTCCACCAGGTTCGCCTGGTTCGGCAGTTGCGCCCCTTCCTTGATCGGGATGCCTTGTGCACAGTCACTCATGCGCTCGTTACCTCTCGCTTGGATTATTGTAATGCTCTCTACATGGGGCTCCCCTTGAGGTGCACCCGGAGGCTTCAGTTAGTCCAGAATGCAGCTGCGCGGGTGATAGAGGGAGCTCCGCGTAGCTCCCGTGTAACACCGCTCCTGCGCAGACTGCACTGGCTGCCTGTGGCCTTTCGGGTGCACTTTAACGTTTTGGTTACCACCTTCAAAGTGCTCCATGGCTTAGGGCCCGGGTACTTAAGGGACCGCCTGCTGTTACCTCATGCCTCCCACCGACCCGTGCGCTCTCACAGAGAGGGACTCCTCAGGGTGCCGTCTGCCAAGCAATGTCGGCTGGCGGCCCCCAGGGGAAGATCTTTCTCTGTGGGGGCTCCCACCCTCTGGAACGAACTTCCCCCGGGTTTACGCCAAATACCTGACCTTCGGACCTTCCGCCGCGAATTGAAAACACATCTATTTATTCGCTGGGCTGTCTTAAATTGAATTTTATTGGTTTTAAATTTATTACTAATTTTAATGGGGTTTTTAGTTTTATATATTTTTAAAGTTTTTAAGCCACCTTTATAATAAGTTTTTTAATTTGTATTTTAAATTGTATATGTTTGTATTGTTTTGTTTTATCTTGGCTGTACACCGCCCTGAGTCCTTCGGGAGAAGGGCGGTATAAAAATTGAATAAATAATAAAATAATAATAATAACTTTAATTTTTTTCCCACAAATTGTTGCAAATCATTTTTTTTTATTTGAATTTATATCCCGCCCTTCTCCGAAAACTCAGGGTGGCTTACATTGTGTTAGGCAATAGTCTCATCCATTTGTATATTATATACAAAGTCAACTTGTATTGCCCCCCAACAATCTGGGTCCTCATTTTACCTACCTTATAAAGGATGGAAGGCTGAGTCAGCCTTGGGCCTGGTGGGACTCGAACCTGCAGTAATTATAATTGCAGGCAGCTGTTTTAATAACAGACTGCATTAGCCTGTTGAGCCACAAGAGGCCCCATTTTCTTTTAATATTTATGTAATCAAAGTCCATCTTCTTCTTTTCTTTTGTCCTTTCCATGTTATCATCATTGGATTATGGACTGCCCATATATTTGAACCAATATTCACCTCTTGTATATTCTCTATCAAGTCTGCCGACATCTATATCATATCTATTCTCAACCACCTTTTAAATAGTTACATGTTAAATATTTCCTAGCTCAGAGGTTTTCTTCAGCTTCAAAATGGTATAGTTAATGCGACGCTCTTATAGAGCATTAAGGGGCAACGGACATCTGGAGGTGTTTTCCCACATCTTGAACACACTTCTTTTTCTTGGCAATCATCGTTGTCCAATAAGACATTGGTATCTGCAGAAGGTAAACTAGTGCAGTTCTCCAGCTCAACCCTTAATTGGTTTTTCTTCAAACTTTGCTTTCCATACATTTTTTCTCCAACTTCCTTTTTCTCTTTTCGCAAAGATGTTGCTGCCTCTTGGCCAGAATCCTCCATCTCCCATCCGTCACTGCTTGGAACAGAAGGAATAAAAAAGTTAACACAAACTTAGGTGCAAAAGGGATCAAGCACCGTTGCTATATTTGAACAGAATCAATATTCTTCTCAACTCCCCTTGGTTCAAAAGATGATGCTATCCTTGTTATTAAGCTGATATAAGATTTGACCTTTGGCTACTAAATTTCAATATCTTAACAGAATCCCTCACCTAAGGAGGCCAAGTTCCTCTTGGTTTCCTGCATGACCTCCTGGTACAGGGCTTTTTGCTCAGAATCCAGCAGGGCCCACTCCTCCACAGAGAAAAACACAGCTATATCCTCAAGCGAAAACCTGACAGGGAGGGGGAAAAACATAATGTATTCCATGAGCATTCCTAACAATGAACACTTCAATGAATTACTTGCAAGTCCTCTTCTTGATGAACATATTCCACCTGCAGAATTTCCAAGTAGGGCAAATTTGAATCTTCTCTGGAGAACCTTTCTAAAAACATAAAGTGTCAACAGCCTCTGGCTAGAGATACATCTAGGTAATGCGTTATAGGTTTGGCCAATTCCGCAGGAGCAGCAAGCCCATCTTCCTTTGCTTTCCACTGATGGGCTAGAGCTTGGATGTCTTGGCCCAATCCAACATTGAGTTAATTTTACCCCATGCAATGAGCCAATGAATCAGGCCAAATCAAGGAAGGTGGGTTCAACATTTAATTTCTGTGTAAAAGGAAACCTTGGGTTTTACTTTTTTACTTTGAGGTTTCGTGTGAAGTATTAGTAGTGTTTTTATAAAGCCTTATTAAGGCCATACCTGGAGTACTACATCCAGTTTTGGTCACCATGTTACAAAAAGATGTGGAGATTTTGGAAAAAGTGCAGAGAAGAGAAACTAAGATAATTAAAGAAGCTGAAGAAGCTTCTTGGATGAGAAGCAAAATGTCATCAAAGAAAAAAACAAAGTCTAGTTGCCTTTGGAACACTTTAAGGGAGGGGAGAATCCTCCTACCTGAGTTGGAAGCTGAACAGCTCTTAATCCTCTGCTACAAAGAACTGAGGTTCCAGGAGATGAAGGCAAGGCCATCAGAGTGTCTAGGAATCGGGGGAAAAAACAGCAAAGGAATAATTGGCTATCAAACATCCTAACTATATTCTAGAAGCTACAGTGCAGAAGGGTGATTCTACATATCTTTAATATCTTTACTAACTAGGGAATCCATTTATTTGGATACTTTGCAGACAGAACAACAATACATGGAAGCTGCTAACATTGGGTGAGAGGAAAACTGAAAGGTGTGGGAGGACCAAGGAATGGATTCAGAGGCAGATTATCTCAGCCATGAATTTACGTATTAAAGCACCACAGAGGAAGACTCTGGAGGCCTCAAGTAGGTCCCATCCAGTGGTGGGCTGCCCCCAGTTCGCTCCGGTTTTGTAGAGCCGGTAGTAATACCTTTTATTAACTGGATAACAAATGAATGTACAACTGAACCAATCCATACTACTCTATACAACGCCGTTACAGACCTAAGTCTTGAACAACTAGTAACTAACAATACAAGACTCAACAACTGCCTTGACCTCATCCTTTGCAACAACACAAACTCAATTTATGGACTACAAATAAAAGAACCCTTTTCCAACAGTGACCACTGCATGATAGACTTTTGTCTCAATATATGCCCTCACATAAATCGTCATAATAATAGTACTCCTAACTACAATTTCAAAAAAGCCAACTATGACCTCATAAACAACAACCTCTCATCTCTTGACTGGCAAAATCTATTCTCAACCTGTATCACTGCCGAAGACCACTACAGAGTTTTCCTACTTGAAATCAATAGAACCATCAAACCATACGTACCACAAATCACTGCCGAAGACCACTACAGAGTTTTCCTACTTGAAATCAATAGAACCATCAAACCATACGTACCACAAATCACCACCAAAAAAAACCAAAAACAAATTACCCATATCAATAAAAAAACTTCAATCCAAAAAAAAATCCCTCTGGAGAAAAAACAAAAAGGGCCATGTAACAAACTTCAAAAACCGTTACAGAAATATTTGCAACCAAATAAAAACTGAATGCACCATTTACCATACAAAGCAAGAAGAAGACCTTCTGCGTACAAATTCCAATCGTGCTTTTTATAATTTTGTGAACAATAGACTTAAAGAATCAAGATCCATCCCAGCACTAAAAGAACCTAACGGCAAAGAATGTACTGATGAAACAGTTAAAACAAACCTCTTTAACACATTCTTTGGCTCAGTCTTCGTTAACAGTGATGGCACATATCCAACATTCCCCAATCATACCAACAATGATTACAATGACTTAACACATATAGACTTCACAGAAAATAATGTTGAAAAAGCTATTCGCAACCTGAAACCATCATCATCTATTGGGCCTGATGGACTACGTGCATACTTCTTTAAAAAAGTTTCAATTAATATAGCAGAACCCCTAAGCATAATCTTTGATAAAGCTTTCACGACTGGTTCCCTTCCCAAACTTTGGTCTCAAGCTACAGTCATCCCTATCTTCAAAAAAGGAGATCCCAGCCTAGTTGAAAACTATAGACCAATCTCTCTATGCTGCGTCACCTGCAAAATAATGGAATCTATCATCAACCAATCCATTACCCTCCACCTTGAAACAAACAACCTACTCTCTCATAAACAATTTGGTTTCAGAAAAAAATTATCATGTAACTTACAACTTCTCCACTGCAAAAACATATGGACTACTAATCTTGATCAAGGCAAAGCAATAGAAGCAATCTACATAGACTTCTGCAAAGCTTTTGACTCAGTACTACACGATAAACTTCTCCTAAAACTAAAATCCTACGGCATTTCAGGACCTCTTCACAATTGGATAACTGCTTTCCTATCAAACAGACAACAAGTGGTCAAAATTGGCAATGCTCTATCAAATCCTGTTCCTGTCAAGAGTGGCGTTCCTCAAGGCAGCGTTCTCGGACCAACACTCTTCATACTATACATAAATGATCTCTGTGACCATATCTCAAGTTATTGTGTTCTCTTTGCTGGCGATGTTAAACTATTTAACACCACCATTACTACTACCCTTCAAAAAGGCCTTGACTTTGTATCTGATTGGTCTAAAACTTGGTAACTCCAAATCTCAACCAGCAAATGCTCAGTCTTACATATTGGAAAAAAGAACCCAAACACTAAGTACAAGCTTGATGGACATTACCTTACTGATGACCTCCACCCTGTAAAAGACCTTGGAGTTTTCATGTCAAATGATCTAAGTGCCAAAGCCCATTGCAACTACATAGCAAAAAAAGCTCTAAGAGTTGTAAACGTAATTTTGCTTAGCTTCTTTTCCAAAAACACTACACTACTAACCAGAGCATACAAAACATTTGCAAGACCCATTCTTGAATACAGCTCACCTGTCTGGAACCCATACCACATCTCTGACATTAATACAATTGAATGAGTCCAGAAATATTTTACAAGAAGAGTCTTCCACTCCTCTGTAAACAACAAAATACCTTATACCTCCAGACTTGAAATCCTGGGATTAGAACATTTATAACTCCGCCGACTCCGACATGACCTGTGTTTAACACACAGAATCATCTATTACAATGTCCTTCCTCTTAAAGACTACTTCAGCTTCAATCGCAATAATACAATACAATCGCAATAATACAAGAGCAAACAATAGATTCAAACTTAATGTTATCCGCTTCAATCTTGATTGCAGAAAATATGACTTTTGTAACAGAGTTATTAACGCTTGGAACTCACTACCTGACTCTGTGGTCTCTTCTCAAACTCCCAAAAGCTTTAACCAAAAACTGTCTACTATTGACCTCACCCCATTCCTAAGGGGACTATAAGGGGTGTGCATAAGTGCACAAAAGTGCCTACCATTCCTGTCCTATTGTTTTCTTTTATTATATGTGTTTATATATAATGTTGTGACAAAATAAATAAATAAATAAATAAATAGTAAAAATCTGCTGGTGTTCGGAGACCGGGTAGTAATGGCTGGCTGGCCATGTCCCCAATCAGTTCCCTGATCATCAGATGTTTGTTGGGTTTTTTTACTTTTAAAAGCCTCTTTTCTTCAAAAAAAGCGTGGCTGAGCAGGGATCATCAGAACCCTTTAAAAGTTTTTTTGGCCGAAGAGGTTGTTAAAACAAAAAGTTTTAAAAGGCTCCTCTGGCAATCCCAGCTGAGTTAAGAGCTTCTGGGCTGCTATTAGGCAACTTCAGCTGGGATCCTCAGAGGAGCCTTTTAAAACCTTTTTTTCCTCTGGCCCACCCAATCCCCTTAATTAAGTAAGCTCCTTTCGGGCTCACTTTCCTTCGGCTTCTCCAATCAGTTGCATCAGCTGCAACTGAATCTGCCTGCCTGCAATCCATGTCCTCAGATCAAAAACATCATTAAAAAAGGACAACAAAGAATGTTCTTTCTGCGCCAACTCAGTAAGCTCAAACTGCCCAAGGAGCTGCTGATCCAATTCTACAGAGGAATTATTGAGTCTGTCATTTGCACCTCTATAACTGTCTGGTTCGGTTCTGCAACCCAACAAGAAAAACACAGACTTCCGAGGATAATTAGAACTGCAGAAAAAATAATTACTACCAACCTTCCTTCCATTGAGGACCTGTATACTGCACGAATCAAGAAGAGGGCCGTGAAAATATTTACAGATCCCTCGCATCCTGGACATAAACTGTTTCAACTCCTACCCTCAAAACGACGCTATAGAGCACTGCACATCAGAACAACTAGACACAAGAACAGTTTTTTCCCGAAGGCCATCACTCTGCTAAACAAATAATTCCCTCAACACTGTCAGACTATTTCCTGAATCTGCACTACTATTAATCGTTTCATAGTTCCCATCACCAATCTCTTTCCACTTATGACTGTATGACTATAACTTGTTGCTGGCAATCCTTATGATTTATATTGATATACTGACCATCATTTGTGTTGTAAATGTTGTACCTTGATGAACGTATCTTTTCTTTTATGTACACTGAGAGCATATGCACCAAGACAAATTCCTTGTGTGTCCAATCACACTTGGCCAATAAAATTCTATTCTATTCTATTAAAGTTACTAAGGTTGGAGACCCCTGATCTAAAAAATATAAATAAAATAATAAAATATTTATGCAGCTTTCTGAGATTTGGTGTGTTTCTGTAGTGTTTCACTCTAACTACACAAACACAGAGAATCTCACAAAGCTGTTTGTGGCATTTTGTGTGTGTGTGAATGTGAGTCAGTTGTGTTGTGTTGTGTGTGTGTAAAGTGTGAAAAGTTGGTTTTTCTTTTTGTGGCTGTGTGAGGTTCCTGCTGTTGCAGGGGCCATTTTGGGTGAAGTGCAGCTGCTTTTACATTGTGTGTGAGTCTTGTGTTGTGTTGTGTTGTTTGTGTGTAAAGTGTGAAAGTTGGTTTTTGAGCTTTTTGTGGCTTTGTGAGGTTCCTGCTTGTTGCAGGGGCCATTTTGGGTGAAGTGCAACTGCTTTTACATTGTGTGTGAATCTGTTGTGTTGTGTTGTGGTGTGTGTGTCTCTTCACAAGGACTTGGAGGCAGTTCCTCTGAGGAAAAGAGGAGGCGGCAAAGTTCTGGCTGTCTCCCGGGTGAAATTGCCTTGTCTCTGCAGCATTGGTCATGTGACTGAGTGGGTGTGGCCAACTTGATGTCACCCAAAGCAAGATGCCACCCCACCTTGCCCTGAGTGACTTCAAGTTGGCCACGCCCACTGAGTCACATGACCACCAAGCCATGCCCACCAAATTTATTTATTTATTTATTATTTATTATTTCAATTTCTATACCGCCCTTCTCCCGAAGGACTCAGGGTGGTTTACAGCCAACTAAGAATAACAAGTATAAAAATTAAAAACAAATTTAAAAGATTAATTTAAATAGGCCACACCCACAGAAAAGAAGAACGAGGGGATGACATGATAGCAGCATTCCAATATTTAAGGGGCTGTCACAAAGAAGAGGGCTATTCTCCAAAGCACCTGAAGGCAGGACAAGCTATTCTCCAAAGCACCTGAAGGCAGGACAAGAAGCAATGGATGGAAACTAATCAAGGAGAGAAGCAACTTAGAACTAAGGAGAAATTTCCTGATTGGGAGAACAATTGATCGGTGGAACAGCTTGCCTCCAGAAGCTGTCAACAAATATCCCCTGTGAAGTTCCACTTTAGCCATGAAAGCAAACTGGGCGACCTTGGGCTAGTCACTCTCTCTCAGCCCACCTCACCTCACTGGGTGGTTGCTGTGATGAAAACAGGAGGAAAGGGTGTTGGATAGGTGTGTGCCACCTGAGTTGTAAAAATAACAAAAGTGGGATATAAATGAGAGAATAAACACACAAACCAACCTGATTAGCTGGTCTTGTGAAATCATTCGTCTCTATTCATCTTGCCAAGCATTAACATTTTTGCAGATCATCATGAGACAACCTGGCATTTCCTGAGTTGCTAATTCTGATTGGGAGAAACGCTTGAGAAGGAAAAGTGTTGTTTCTCCTGATCGCACTTCACACACACAGGCGATATTCCTGCACAAGCTTTTAGCATTTCTCCCTCTACCAACATCAGAAGTCCTGGCAGCCTGGGAGCTTCAGACCCTGGAAATTTTGCTAGAGCTTATTGCAAAGGGGGGATCTTAAGGGTCGCCCCCTGGTGTTTGGGGAGGGGGCCAGGAGCAGGAAATGGGAGTCCGCATCCAGAGTTTGGCCTATCTGGGAGGAAGCCCTCATTCACCTTCACTTTTGGATCCTAGCGGGAGAATCTTGATTTATTTTATTCATTTATTTATTTCATCAAGCATGTATTAGGTAACAGATATAAGTAGAGGCATAATTATGAATACATGAGATGGATACGTATAAAAGGGAACATTAAGACAGGGACGGTAGGCACCTTGGTGCTCTTATGCACACTCCTTACAGACCTCTTAGTAATGGGGTGAGGTCGACAGTAGACAGTCTAAGCAGTGGTGGGATTCAAATAATTTAACAACCGGTTCTCTGTCCTAATCATTTCTTCCAACAACCAGTTCACCAAACTGCTCAGAACGTTAACAACCGGTTCTCCTGAAGTGGTGCGAACTGGCTGAATCCCACCACTGAGTCTAAGGTTATAGTGTTGGGGGTTTGGGAACCGGTTTTTTTTACTACCGGTTCTGTGGGCATGGCTTGGTGGGCGTGGTGTGGCTTGTGGGCGTGGCAAAGGAAGGATATTGCAAAATCTCCCTGCCCACTCCTGGTGGAAGGATATTCAAAAATCCCCATTCCCACCCCACTCTGGGACCAGCCAGAGGTGGTATTTGCTGATCAACTGATCAAAATTTGTGCTACCTGCTGGATTTCACCCCTGCTACAAGGTCCCTTCCAACTTTCTTCTTCTATGTTTCAAATGGAGCAAAAGATATTTGAAGTATTTGAAGTGTTGATGGGACATGTCTGAGAGCAACACAACTTAGAGATTGCGCCCATGATCCAAAAGAGGAGAATAAAGCTTTTTTAAAACGGGGGGTGGGGGAACCATGGGGGGGGGCCGTGATAGCTCAGGCTGGTAAGAAGCCTGTTATTAGAACACAGCAGCCTGCAATTACTGCAGGTTCAAGCCCGGCCCAAGGTTGACTCAGCCTTCCATCCTTTATAAGGTAGGTAAAATGAGGACCCAGATTGTTGGGGGGGCAATAAGTTGACTTTGTAAAAAAATATACAAATAGAATGAGACTATTGCCTTATACACTGTAAGCCGCCCTGAGTCTTCGGAGAAGGGCGGGATATAAATGTAAATTAAAAAAAAAAAAAACCACAGAAACAGCTTTTTTCTAATATCCCCAATAAATGCAGAGTCAAAAGATCCCCCTTAATGTTCCATAAGAGCATCCCATTAACTATATCATTTTGAAGCTGAAGAAAACCTCTGAGCTAGAAAATACTTAACATTTAACTATTTAAAAGGTGGTCGAGAATAGATACGATATGGATGTCGGCAGACTTGATAGAGAATATACAAGAAGTGATTATTGGTTCAGATATATGGGCAGACCATAATCCAATGATGATAACATGGAAAGGACAGAAGAAAAGAAGATGGACTTTGAATACAGAAATATTAAAAGAAAATGATTTGCAACGATTTGTGGAAAAAGAACTAAACTCTTTCTTTGAAATAAATAAAAAAGAGGACACATTGCTTCAGAATATGGGATACAATGAAGGCATATATTAGAGGACTGGCAAGAACCTATACTGGGAAAAAAACAAACAAAAGGAAAAGACAGGAACAGATAGAATTGGAAGAAGAATACAAAAAAGTAGAGAAAGAATTTCAAGAAGATAGCCGGAATGACAGAAAAGAATGGGACTAAAAAACATGAAATAAAACTAAATGAACAATAAAACTAAATGAGCTGTTAGGAAATAAATTAAGAACAATCTAGGCAGAACTTTCTTGAAAATGCAAAGAAACCAGGAAAATGGCTAGCATATAAAATAAAAAAAGAAAAGGAGAAGAAAATGATAAAGCATCTATTAGATGAAAAGGGAAAACTACATTATAGTAATGAAGAAAAGAACTCAAAATTACTATGAAAAACTATACTGTCAAGAGGACATTTGGAGGAAGAGACAATAAAATATTTAGAAAACTCAGATCTACCAAAAATATCGGAACGTAAGGCATTGTTAGAAGGAAGAATAACAATGATGGAATTGACTGAAGCAATTAAAAGACCAAAAAGTGGGAAGGCACTGGGACCGGATGGCCTACCAACGGAACTATATAAAACCTTTCAAGAAATAATGAGTAATGTAATGCTAGAGCTGTATAATGAATTTCTAGATAAAGAAAGAATGCCAGACTCATAGAGGAAGGCATAGGTAACACTTATACCTAAAGAAGATGCAGACTTACAACTGATAAAAAACTATAGACCAATTTCGTTACTGAATGTGGACCAAAAGATTTTTGCTTTAATAATGGCAAACAGATTAAAAAGACTGTTAAATGAATTTATTCATAGAGAGCAAAATGGTTTCTTCCCTAAGAGACAAATTAGAGATAACATGAGGATAATATTAAACTCGTTGGAATACTATGAATCACATCCAGAGAGAAAAAATGGCAATTTTTAGATGCACAAAAAGCTTTTGACAACGTGAATTGGCAATTGATGATAAAACAATTGAAGACAATGGCCTTTGGGGAGGGATTTGTAAATATTATAAAAACCACCTTGCCTGCTCCAGTCGTGTTACCAGATGTGCCCTTGCCTCAAACTGAACACATGGAGGTGGAGATTGTACAGTGAGCAAAATTTTCTTATTCTGCAGAAAAAGTGGCGCACAAAGATCTCCCTCAAAAGCTGTTTATGCCACCAATGTTTTACAAAGCATTTCCCACCATTTACAAGTCAGAGTCAGAAGGCATTTCCTCATCTCCCTTTAGTTTAGTTTAGTTTATTGTCACTGCACATTGTACAATGAAATTAAATGCTGTCTTCAGTGTACATTATAATGATAAAAATAAAAATGCAAACATACATCCTTTACATTCTATATAACTGAAACTGAAAACCCGATATTGCAGTATACCAGTGATGGTAAACCACTCCCCATGCTCCCCCACTTTTGGCCCAGTGGGCCTGGTAGTTCCGTTTTTTTGCTCTCACCACGCTTCAGAGCCTTTCTAGGAGCCTGGGGAGGCAAAAATGGCCTTCCCCACCCACCCCGGAGGCCATCTGGAGCCTTCCTGTGGGCCCAGAAGTTGGCAAATGGGCTGTTTTCCACCTCCAGAGGGCCTCCAGGGGGAGGGGAAGGCCATTTTGCCTCCCCAGGCTCCTAGAAAGGCTCTGCAGCATGAGGAGAGCAAAAAATGGGCCTTCCTCACCCACACCAGGCCCTCTGGAGGTAGGAAACAGCCTGTTTCCCCATAGCAGGTAGGCACAGAAGGGCAGAAAATCAGCTGGGAGCTGAGCTCACATGCCCATTAATATGGCTTTGCATGCCACCTGTGGCACACATGACATAGTTTTGCCATCACGGCACTATACCGTAGAATTCAATATGGTTATTGCCCTGGGATAGAAGCTGTTTTTCAGCCTATTTCTCCTTTTTTTTTATTATCCTGTACCGTCTGCCAGATGGTAATAGTTCAAAAAAAAAGGGTCCCCACAATGAGATGGATCTTTAACAATGTTTTGAACTTCCTTAAGACAGCAGGAGCTATAAAGCTCTTCCAAAGAGGGGAGAGGCCAACCTTTACAGTAATTCCTGCCTGTTTTACATTAACATTTTAACCATAGTGTACATAATATAAAACTCAGCAAAGCTATCCTAACATGTACACAGAGTAACCGTAACACTTTCATAAATGTCACTTCAGCAGTACTATAGCATAGCTTTCCATCATACTTCTTATTTTTCTAACAGCATACTTCTTCTTTTTAGCGATGTACAGGTGCAAATCTTTCCTGTTTGTGCCTTTTGTCTTGTCCCATAGTACATTTGGGGTTATGATTTAGCAAGCAGAAGCATTTAGGCTTTTATTCTAAGTCTAACCTTTAATTGAATCTCCAAGGATCCTTCTATTTAGACCAGGGATGGTGAACCATGGACCTTTTATGATTTGTAGGCTTCAACTTCCAGAATTCCTGAACTGGCATATCTGAGATGTGTAAGCTAAGCCTTTAGCTACTGTACAAGTTAGGGCATTCACAGAAAAGAAACACAATCAATATCGTATCTCATACTAGAAATCAGTTAAAGCCAACCAATTTTAGATGGTGCAGACACAACACCAACAGTCCTGTGTTTATTTTTGACAAAAAAAATGAACCTTGTATTGGTTCAATATTTCCTTCTTTTGTATCTCTTTCTCCCAGTGAAGTGCTCACTGAAGATCCTGCTTCTTGTTGTTCTGGTGTGACTAAATATACAACACAACTCTTATTTTTAATGGGTCGAAAAGCTTCTGTTGCTTTGGAAGCCCCTCCCGTATGCCATGTATTGCTACAGATTCTCCTGGGACACTTCAGTGAGGATTATAGCAAATTTTGAGAATCAACATGAGCCAATTAGCGTTGTCTTTTCCTGCTATCTTATGGCGAATAAAGTCACGGTTCTGAATTTCTTTTTACTCCACACACTCATATGGCTTCTCCCCTGTGTGGATTCTTTTATGGCTACAAAGGTAACTACTTCTACTGAAACTCATGCCACACTCTGTGCATTTAAATGGCTTCTCTCCTGTGTGGAGCCTATGGTGGGAGGTAAGCTGATCACTCAAACGAAAACATTTTCCACACTCCAGGCATTTATAGGGTTTCTCCCCTGAGTGAATCCTCCTATGGATCCTGAGTGAATTACTTCGACTAAAGCTTTTTCCGCACTCATAACATGTATGTGGTTTCTCCCCAGTGTGGATCCTCTTGTGGCTACAAAGGTAACTACTTCTACTGAAACTCATGCCACACTCTGCGCACTTATAGGGTTTCTCCCTTGTGTGAATCTTCTTATGGCAAGTAAGGCTACTGGAGGTCCTGAAGAATTTTCCACACTCTGTGCATTTACACGGCTTCTCTCCAGTGTGGATCTTATGATGTACATTGAAACTGCCTTTTTGGGTGAAGCTCTTTCCACACACCGTGCAATGATACGGCTTTTCCCCTGTATGGATCCTATTATGGTAAGTGAGATCACTTGCATAGCGGAAGCTCTTCCCACATTCCAGGCATTTAAATGAATTATTCCCAGTGGGGCTTTTTTTCCGGGAATTCGGTTCCTTGCTCCCAGTAAACCTCGTTCTACCCTCCCTGCGTTGATGCAACCTCTCCTCTCTGTGGAGGCTTTGATGGGAAGTAAGGGAGGCGCTGCTTCCGAAGCTGTTTCCCCTATTAATGCATTGATGCTGCTTCCTCTCTTCGTGGACCTTCTTATGTGAATTAAGATGATTTTTCTGCCTGAAGGTCCTTCCACAATCCAGACATTTGTGTGGATCCTCTGCTTTGTGAATCTTTTTATGCAGTGCAAGGGAGCGGCTTGTACTGAAGCTTTCTGCACACTCCGTACATTTGAACATTTCCCCTCCTTCTTGTGTTCTTTCATGTAAAGGAGGAAGAAGGCTCCTTCTGGAAGGTGGCCTGCTTTCATCCTGTTTCTCTCCAGCAGGGCTTTTACAACAGTCACATAATCCAAATTCATCTCGGAGTGTTTTCCCGCACCTTGAACACACTTCTTTTTCTTGGCAATCATCTGTGTCCAATAAGACATTGGTATCTGCAGAAGATAAACCAGAGCAATTCTCCAGCTCAACAGTTAACTGGTTTTGCTCAGAACTTGGCTTTTCATACATTTTTTCTTCAACTTCCTTTTTCTCTTTTGGGAAATGTGCTGCTGCCTCTTGGCCAGAATCCTCCATCTCCCATCCGTCACCTGCTTGCAACAGAAAGAATAGAAAAGTTAACACAAATATAGGTGCAAAGGGGATGAAACACCATTGCTGTATTTGACCAGTATCAATATTCTTCCCAACTCCCCTCTGTTCAAGAGATGATGCTATCCTTGTTATTAAGCTGATATAAGATTTGACCTTTGGCTACTAAATTTCAATATCTTAACAGAATCCCTCACCTAAGGAGGCCAAGTTCCTCTTGGTTTCCTGCATGACCTCCTGGTACAGGGCTTTTTGCTCAGAATCCAGCAGGGCCCACTCCTCCACGGAGAAAAACACAGCTACATCCTCAAGCGATATCAATTCCTGACACAGGGAGAAGAAAAAAACACGACATATCCCATGAATATTCCTAACAATAAACACTTCAATGAATTACATGCGAGTCTTCTTCTTAATGAACAAACTGTAGAATTTCCAAGTAGGACAAACAAGCATGTAGGATATTGAATTTAGTAGCTGGAACAGTAAAGTGTACAATAGGGCGCAACACAATTGTAATTGATTAGTTAGAGTGTGCTGACTCATGCATGATGCAATCTACGCTCTGATTGGTTGCGGTAAGTATAAAGGGGGAGTTTCCCTTCTTTCCCTCCTTTTTTTCCTTCTGTTGTTCTGCATGATGTTTTCGATTTACCTCATGATGTTCCTGACTATCTTATGTTCTTCCTTTTGTGGATGATGACAAAGATTGCTGTAAATTTCTAAGTTAAATATATTTATATTTATATAAAATCTACAAGTCTGTGTCAGTATCTCCGACTTCATCTTGACAGCTGCTGTGCAATTTCATGACCGAACATCTTCCCTTGAGAACCTTTCCAAAAACATAAAGTGCCTCTGGCTAGAGATACATCTAGTTAATGTTTCATTGGTTTGGCCGATTCCACAGGAGCAGCAACCCCATATTCCTTTGTTGTCCATTGATGGGCTAGACCGGGTGTCGGCAACCTGTGGCTCCAGAGTCGCATGTGGCTCTTTAGTCCCTCTGCTGTGGCTCCCTGTTGGCTGAACCCACCACTGGCTGGCCCCTCCCCTCACTCTCCCCTCCCAGTCACTCCTCGCCTGAGAAGGTAATAGTAATACCATTACTAAATTTGTAGATGATACAACAGTGGTGGGACTCATCTCCATGGGGGATGAGTCTGCCTATCGACATGAGGTGGACCGGTTGCTTTCGTGGTGTGGAGACAATAATTTGGTCCTCAGCACCAATAAGATCAAACAGCTTATAGTGGACTACAGAAAGAATAGATCAGACATCCAGCCCTTGCTTATGAATGGAGGCAGAGTGGAGCAAGTAACCATTTTTAAGTTCTGGGTGTTATCATAAAAGAGGACCTGACCTGGGGCACTCGCATTGCAGCCCTGGTCAAAAGGGTCCAGAAGAGATTATGCTACCTGAGACTTCTCAGGAAACAACAACTGAATGAGAAACTGGTGGTGACCGTCTACTGCTGCACCATAGAGAGTATTTTAACTTACTGCACCTGTGTATGGTTTGCCAATTGCACAACGGCAGATAGGACAGCACTCCAGATGGTCAACATCATTGCCCTGAGTTTCATAGGTTTCCCTTTCCCCTCTTTGGAAGAGCTTTATAGCTTCCACTGCCTTATGAAAGTTCAAAACATTCTTAAAGATCCGTCTCATTGTGGGGACCCTTTTTTTGAACTATTACCATCTGGAAGACGGTACAGGATAACAAAAACAAGGACAAGTAGGCTGAAAAACAGCTTCTATCCCAGAACAGTAACTATATATGAATTCTATTGTATAGTGCAATAGTAATGCAATATCAGGGGTTTTCAATTCAATTGTATGGAATGTGAAGGATGTATGTCTGTGTTTTATTTTTATAGTTCTAATGTACACCGAAGATGGCATTTAAGTTCGTTGCACGAGATGCAATGACAATAAAGTAAACTAAACTAAAGTAAGGGAGACGGCGGCGGATAGAGACTCACTCCATATTCCAGAGTGGGAGCAAAGCTCCCCTGTATTTGCCTCTTCTTCCGGCCCTTGTTGGTGCTGTGCGCATCTCGATCGCTCAGGAAGACACATATACCGTACCTGTGCATTTTGTTTTTTTGACCTTACTTTTTTCATTGTTGAATTTCATTGTGTTAGTTAGCGCCCAATGTTCAAGTCTGTCAAGATCTTTCTGTAACTTGAGCCTATCTTCTGGAGTGTTGGCTATTCCTGCCAGCTTGGTGTCATCTGCAAATTTGATGAGTTCCCCATCTATCCCCTCGTCCAAGTCATTGATGAAGATGTTGAAGAGTACTGGGCCTAAAACAGAGCCTTGGGGTACTCCACTGCATACTTCCCTCCATGTGGATGTAGTTCTATTGAGGACTACACGTTGAGTGCGGTTGGTCAGGCAGTTACGAATCCATCTGGTGGTGGTGCTGTCTAACCCACATTTTTCTACTTTATCTAGTAGTAGGTTATGGTCTACTTTATCAAATGCTTTACTGAAGTCCAAGTAAAGTTCAAGGTTGGACTAGAAGATCTCCAAATTCCCTTCCAATGGTGTTATTCTGTTATTGGGAGATTGGCACATCTGGGGAGATGAGGGGAGAATCTTTCTACCTGCATTGGAAGCTCAACCGCCGTTAATCCTCCATTACAAAGAACTGAGGTTCCAGGAGATGAAGACGAGGCCATGAGAGTGTCTAGGAGTGGGGGGAAAAAACAGCAATAGGAATAATTTGCTATCAAACATCCTAATAATATTCTTCAGCCTACAATGCAAAGGGCTTCTTTTAGCCTATTCCTAGGCTAACTAGGGAAGCACTTAATGTGAGTCCCTTGCAGCCACAATAACAATACATAGCAGCTCCCCCTGGGTGAGAGGAAAACTGAGAGGTGTGGAAGGACCAGGGATTGGATTCAGAGGCAGATCTCTCAGCCATGAATGGATGCATTAAAGGACCAACTCTTATTCTATTTCAAGTTTTTTTCCCTTCCTGGATCTCGGTTGCAGTTTTAAAATAGGTGGTTGCCAATTTGGCAGAGATGGCAAAAATCTCAGCCTTTTTGAAAGACAATATGCAAGAAAGATTGACTATATTCAAAACAGATATCAGATGAAGAGATACCAGACTGCCTTTGAATGATTAGGATGTATTATTTCTGATTGTATTGGGGGAGGTTAGGATTTGATGAGAAATGCAGGAGTTAGGAAATTTTTTTAGCATATGATTGTTTTATTTTTAACTATACGTTGTGTTTGTTCTGGGAAGTCGGGGGGGGGAGGGGGAAGGGGGGTTTTGAAGGGAGGGAGGAAAGGGGGGAAACTTTTTTTTGTAAAAACATTTTCAATAAAAAAAAACAATACATAGTAGCTCCCCCTGGGTGAGAGGAAAACTGAGAGGTGTGGAAGGACCAGGGATTGGATTCAGAGGTAGCTCTCTCAGCCATGAATGGATGCATTAAAGGACCAACTCTTATTCTATGTTTCTATAATCTTCACCTTCCCTTATCAGATAATCAAGGAAGACTACAAAAGCTCTTTTTTCACAACTGGGACTTGCCTTTTGGAATAACCTATGGCAGAAGTGGGGAACTACGGGCCTTTTAGGACTGGTGGACTTCAACTCCCAGAATACCTGACACAGCTGGCTGAGGGATGCTGGGAGTTGAAGTCCACCAGTCCTAAAAGGGCCCTAATTCCCCAGCCCTGGTTTACAGCAACGTTTCTCAACGTTGAAGAATGAATGAATTCAACTGAAGAATGAAAAGGAATCGAGGGATGAAAGCAACGAGGGCAAAGAGATTCAAAGGCTTCAGAAGGAGCCTTCACCCGATGCTCTCTCCGGAGGCGGCTCCTCTTGAGAAACTCCCCGAAACAACAGATCACGGGAGGGATCGCCCCATTTTTCCCCCGGCCGGTTTCGCAGCCATTGAACTCCAAGCCTCCTGGATCTGAAACGGCCGCAGAGAAAAGAAAGTGACGGGAAACGATCAGGAAGGGCCAGCAAAGAATAATACTAATAATCTCCCCAAGGAGAAAGTGGGGACTGCAGGAGGGATTTTAGCAGCCCCCAAAGAAGCTGCATTGAAGGGTCTCCTGTCCGAGCATTTCCCCAGGTGGTAAAAAGGAAGGAAGGAAGAAAGGGAGGGAGGGAGGGAGGAAAGAAGGAGGGAGGGAGGGAGGGAGGGAGGAAGGAAGGAAGGAAGAAGGCAGCTTCTTACTTGGCGCCCGCAGGGAAAGGCGGCTCTGTTTCTCGGTCCAAAAGATGCGCGCAGGAAAAGAGAGGCCCGCTTTCCTCGCAGCCCCGCCGGCTAAGCTTCCTTCCTTCCCGGCCTCGCACGTGGATCCCCCTCCCCGGAACGACCCCAGCCAGGAAGTGCTTGTAACTCCTCCCCTCTCCGTCCAGCTCCTCCCATTCTCTAAAGGGCGGAGAGCACCGCCCACTCGGGGGTCTCCCTGCCTGCCCCCCCCTCCGGCTGGGATGCTCAGCTGGGCAGCGAGTCCGTTGCTTTTTTGCCCCAGGCAGTCAGAGAAAGAGGGGAGAGAGGGAGGGGAGGAGGGGAGGGAAGCGGAGCAGCAAAGTTAGGAAGGAATCGCCCTTGACCAGAATAAGGGTTGGGGGGATCTTATTGTCTCCAAGGGTCCTGCAAACTCTGTTATTCTGTTCAAGGGCGATTCCCTTCTAACTTTGCTGCTCCGCATCCCCTTCCCTCCCCTCCTCCCGTCCCCGGGCTTCGTCCCCTCCCTCTCTCCCCTCTTTCCCTGACTGCCTCGGCAGAAGCAGCCCTGAACTCGCTGCCCAGCTGCCCATCCCACCCGGGACCGCTGCCCCCGTTGCCGAAGGGGGGGCACAGGCAGGGGGACCCCCGAGGGGGCGGTACCCTCCCCCCTTTGGAGAATGGGAGGAGCTGGACGGGGAGGGGAGGAGCTAGAAGAGCTTCCAGGTTGGGCTCTGCAAAGTCTTGGCTGGGGCAATTCTGAGAAGGGCGATCCACGTGCGTGGCTGGGAAGGGAGAGAGAGAGAGGGAGGGTGAGCGGCGTGGCTGCGAGGAAAACGGATCGCGGAACTGTTCCTGCGCGCATCTTTTCGGGGAGCGGAGTCTGGGCGAGGAAGAGAGCCGCCTCTTTCCTATCGAGCGCCCGGTAAGAAGCTCCTTCCTTCCTTTTTCCCACCTGGGGAAATGCTCGGACAGGAGACCCTTCAAGGCAGCTTCTTGGGGCGCTGCTAAGATCGCTCCTGCAGCCCCCACCTTCTCCTCAGGGAGATTATTCCCTTTCTGATCGTCTCCCGTCACTTTCTTTTCTCTGCTGCTGTTTCAGAGCCAGAAGGTTTGGGGTTCAATGGATGCTCAGGCGGCCGGAGGGACCGGGGGCGATCCCCCCCAGGAGCCGTTGTTTCGGGGCGTTGCTCAGGACGAGCCACCTCAGGAGGGAGCATCAGGTAAAGGCTCCTGCTGAGGCCCTTGAATCCTCAGGATTGACTTTGCCCGAGTGAATCTCATTCCTGAATTCCTTTTCATTGTTTAATTCAACTGTGTTTTTAAAGTCTTGTGTCCATTTGAAAAGGTCTCACCCTTTTCCGATAGGCCAGCCTGTCTCAGCCTTGGTGACTTTTAAGATCTGTGGACTTTTTTTTATTTATTTATTTTTGTCACAACAATATATATAAGCATCACAAAAAAAGATTATATAGTATATAGACATATATATGAGGTAATATAATAGGATATAGGATGGCTGGCTGGGGAATTCTGGGAGTGGAAGTCCACCTATTTTAAAACTGCAACCGAGATCCAGGAAGGGAAAAAAAACTTGAAATGTCACGTGAAGTGGGGAGTTTGAAACCTGTGGTATAGGGGTTAGAAGACCTCTGTTACTCTGTTTTCTGAAATGGCTGGAATAGAGGACGTGTGTGGGGAAGGGTGATAGGCAAACCACACCAGGCTTGTTAAAAATTCATCGCTACAGGATGTGGGCATAGGAACCTTGGAGGCAGTGTGGAAAAGTAATAGATTATTTAGTTTAGTGTTTCTAGATCAAATGATATACTCATAATCTGAATCATATCTTAATAAGGCTAAGTGGGAAAATACCCTAAAATATTAGAAGTGATATTGCTTTGCAGAAGTATTATGTTGCAAACCTCTGGAAAGTATGGAGAACTTGCTAAATGTTATAACGTGTCTCTCGACCTATGGGTTAGAATATTCCTCTAACAGAAATATTGCAAGAAGTGTGTATCGAAAGTAACAGATGGTGTAAGATATCTCCCATATATGGAAATATAATGAGATAACCAATCTGGGGAGAATAGCTGCTATCAAAATGAATGTTTTACCTAGATTTTTATTCTTTCAGATGATACCAATAATAAAAAAAGATAAAAATTTGGAGGAATGGCAGACTGGAATTAACAAATTTATATGGGAAGGTAAAAAAGCGAGGGTTAAAATGAAAATAATTCAAGATTCACGGGAAAGGGGAGGCTTAAAAATGCCTAATTTTAAATTATATTATGAAGCAGCTGTTCTCTCTGTAATAAGTGATTGGTTTAATCTAACGGAGGAGAGAATTTTGAATATAGAAGGTTATGCTTTATTATATGGATGGCATGCATATTTAATTTATGATAAAAAAGTGGATAAGACTTTTAAAAACCATGTGTTAAGAATTGCTCTCTTGCGCGTCTGGAAGAAATATTTTCATAAATTAAATGATAAGGTTCCTATGTGGGCAAGTCCTAGACATACAATAGAAAACATAAATTTAGAACAGACTCAGGAAATGATTACATATAAAGATCTTTTGTATATGGAAAGTGTTAGTTTGCAATTAAAATCTTTGCACGTATTAAAAGAAGAAGGGAAAAATTATACTTGGTTCCAATATGGGCAATTACGTGCTAGATGGAAGGAAGATCAGAAAATTGGTATAGTCCAGAATGAGGAAAATTTGGTAAAGCAAATTAGAAATCAATCTCAGGAGCATATAAAGAGATTGTATAATGTGTTACTCGAAATAGACTCTGAAAGGGACTTGGTAAAGGACTGTATGATAAAGTGGGCACAAAATTTTCAGGAGCCAATATTATTGGAAACTTGGGAAAAAATTTGGGTTAGAAATGTTAAATTTACACAAGCACAGAATTTAAGGGAAAATTTTTATAAAATGTTTTATAGATGGCATTTAGATCCTAAGAAATTATCGTGTATGTATCCAGATATGCAAGCAAAATGTTGGAGATGTAATTGTGATGACGCTACATATTTTCATATGTGGTGGACTTGTAAAAATATTAAGGCTTTCTGGATAAGAATTTGGTGGATTTTACAAAATGTTTTGAAAAAGAAGATAAAGTTCCTGCCGCAACTTTTTCTGCTGGGAATTATCACGGACTGTGCAGTAACTGAGATTAAACTGATTTTAAATCTAATAACAGCGGCAAGACTACTGAGATAGGACAGTATTGGAAGAAAAAAGAAGTACCTACAATAGGAGAATGGATATTGAAAGTTGCCAATTTGGCTGAGATGGCAAAAATCTCAGCCTTTTTGAAAGACAATACGCAAGAAAGATATCTAAATGAGTGGAAAAAATGGATTGACTATATTCAAAACAGATATCAGACTAAGAGTTATCAGACTGCCTTTGAATGATATATCATTTTTGATTGTTTTGGGGGAGGTTGGGAATTGATGAAAATTGTAGGAGTATAATTCAGTTAGGAAGGGAAATTTTTAGTATATGTTTGTTATATTTTTAACTATACCTTGTGTTTGTTCCAGAAAGTCCAGGGTAGGGAGAGGGGGGTTTGTGAAGGGAGGGGGGAGGGGATTAGGGGCGAAAGGGGGGGAAAAAGTTTTGTAAAACTTTTTCAATAAAAAAAAAGATAACCAATCATGTAAACTTCTTCTTTTTGAAATGCTTGGCTCTGTAAGAGAAACGCCTCATGCGAGGCTGATTTACAACCACAATCGAGCCCTAAATTTCTGTCACTAAGCGAGACAGTTGCTGAGTGAGTTTTGCCCCCTTTTACGACTTTTCTTGCCCCAGTTGTTAAGTGAACCACAGTGCAGTTGTGGTTCAGTGAATCAGTCTTCTCTATTGGCTTTGCTTGTCAGAAGCGTCGGGGGAAAACCTGATTATGAGCATAGCTACACTTAATAACAATTGAACAGATGGCACACCACAAAAATTCCCACTTTAGGATTCTGAGGTTTATCAGAATTTAGACCGTTATAAACAGAAACTACTTACATTAAGTAGGGATGCAGTGGCTCAGTGGCTAAGATGCTGAACTTGTCGATTGAAAGGTCAGCAGTTCAGCGGTTCAAATCCCTAGTGCCACGTAACGGGATGAGCTCCTGTTACTTGTAACAGCTTCTGCCCACCTAGCAGTTCGAAACTAGGTAAAAAATGCAAGTAGAAAAATAGGGACCACCTTTGGTGGGAAGCTAACAGCGTTCTGTGCACCTTTGGCGTTTGGTCTTCCTGGCCACATGACTATGGAGAAGCCTTCGGACAGTGCTCGCTCTTCAGCTTTGAAACGGAGATGAGCACCGCCCCCTAGAGTCAGGAACGACTAGCACATATGTGCAAGGGGAACCTTTACCTTCACCTTACTTCCATGAATCGCATTGCAATGAGGATCAATCAAACAAGCAGTCAAGGGGATGGGATGGCTTGAGACTGATTGAAAACCTCCATTCTCCACCCTCGCTTTATATACCTGAAGTCCACAAAGGCACATGACTTTCATGATTTTGACACCTTACCATAAGCAACAGGACAGTTGCTCATTACTTCAGCCTAAATGTCACAACATAATTATTTTTATATATATGACCAACATACATTTTTTCCCAGGATCTTAGCCCACCACCATCTTGCCAGCTAAGCAGCTATCCTGCTTGCAAAGCACATTTTCAACACACAGGGCACAATTTCTTTTTTTTAAAAAGTTTTTTTTAATTAAATATACAATTAAAAACATTGGACATAGTGCGACTTTTCTGGTTCAAACATTTCTGTCAAATTTTACCTTACGACAAATATGATTCGTATTCAATATATGAATATGTACAATCAATCAAAATTCAGATACATCAATCTCTTCCTCTGTGAAAATTACTTCCCTACCTTCCTCCTCTCCAACCACTGATTTTATTCCAGATTTCGTGATATTCCATTTCACCTTTGTCTTCGAGTTCTAGAGTCAGCCTGTCCATTTCTGCGCAAGTCAGTATCTTATTTATTATCTCTTCTTCAGGGTCTATGTGTCTCTTTACTCTTCCAATTTTGTGCAAAGACCAGTCTCGCTGCCGTTAATAAATGCAACATTAACTACATTGTTCCTGTATTATATTTATCCTTTGGGATACCCAGTAGGAAGAGTTCTGGCTTTGAATCTATTTTTTGATTTAACATCTCTTCAAGCCATCGTTTTATCTGATGCCAAAAATCCTTAGCTTTTGGACAGACCCACCACATATGATAGAAGGTTCCTGGCACTGCCTTACCTTTCCAACGCATCAGAGAGAGGTTTTTCTTCCTTTTAGCTAATCTTGTGTGTGGGAGATGCCACCTGTAAAACATCTTATGAAGGTTTTCTTTGTAGGTAGTTGCTAAAGTTAATTTCTATTCCTCTCCCATAATTCCTGCCATTTATCTAAGATCTAAGTATCTAAGTGATTTCTACATACTCAGGGACACAAGTCCATCACACACAAGTCCACCACTGACTTTTCATAAATTCATCAAAGCTGATTTGTGTGCTGGATGCACGACCCCCAAAACTTTCATAAATACAGCCATTTCTTGATTATGATATATGATACGTGTTAAAATAGGTTTTAATATTCCTGAAGTATTGCAGGTAATTTCATATTAATGCTGGACCTAGTCCAAGTTCCCTGAGATAACAGCAACCCAGGAAACTGGATCAGGGACAGCATCAGTAGCTCCCTGGATATGGGATGGGATCTACTTGAGGCCTCCAGAGTGAAGTTCTGTGATACTTTAATGTGTAAATTCATGGCTGAGATAATCTGCCTCTGAATCCATTCCTTGGTCCTTCCACACCTTTCGGTTTTCCTCTCACCCAACGTTAGCAGCTTCTATGTATTGTTGTTCTGTCTGCAAAGTACTCAAATAAACGGATTCCCTAGTTCGCATAAAGATATGTAGAATCGCCCTTCTGCACTGTAGCTTCTAGAATATGGTTAGGATGTTTGATAGCCAATTATTCCTTTGCTTCCCCCCCCCCCCATTCCTAGACACTCTGATGGCCTTGCCTTCATCTCCTGGAACCTCGGTTCTTTGTAGCAGAGGATTAAGAGCTGTTCAGCTTCCAACTCAGGTAGGAAGATTCTCCCCCTCCCTGAAAGTGTCCCAAAGGCAACTAGACTTTCTTGTTTTTTTCTTTGAAGACATTTTGCTTCTCATCCAAGAAGCTTCTTCAGCTTCTTTAATTATCCTAGTTTCTCTTCTCTGCACTTTTTCCAAAGTCTCCACATCTTTTTCTAACATGGTGACCAAAACTGGATGCAGTACTCCAGGTGTGGCCTTAATAAGGCTTTATAAATTTATATATATATAAATTTAAATAATAAATAAATAAATAAAATAAATAAATAAAAGCACTACTAATACGTCACACGAAACCTCAAAGTAAAAAGTAAAACCCAAGGTTTCCTTTTACGCAGAAATTAAATGTTCAACCCCACCTTTATTTTTATTTATTTATTTATTTATTTTGTCACAACAGTATATGTAAGCGTAAGCATTAAATAACTATACGATATATAAGCATATATATAAGCATAAGTATAAAAACTATATGAATTTGATACAATCAAAGGGGACACTGGGACAGGAACGGTAGGCACATTGCTGCTCTTATGCACGCCCCTTACAGACCTCTTAGGAATGGGGGTGAGGTCAATAGTAGATAGTTTTTGGTTAAAGCTTTGAGGATTTTGGGAAGAGACCACAGAGTCAGGTAGTGCATTCCAGGCGTTAACAACTCTGTTACTGAAGTCATATTTTCTGCAGTCAAGATTGTAGCGGTTCACATTAAGCTTAAATCCCTTTTCTGCTTGTGTAATGTTGCGATTGAAGCTTGCAGTAAGATGGCGCCGACGAAGGCTGCCTCGGTGAAATGCTCTCTAATTGTTTCTTTATTTCTAATTGTTCTCTGTGACTCACTACGGATTTCCTACTCACGAGACCATCTGCTAAAAATTAAGGAACATTTCTTTAAGGAGCAGCTTTCTTTAATCTCACTCCCGCCTGTCTTTACAAACACGGAGGAGATTCTAATACAGGAGGAGGCAATTCCCACGGAGCCATGGATTACTAAAAAAACCAAATGACGGAAACGAAGGAAGAGGGGTAAGTGATCCGGGATCTTAATCAAGCTAAGAACTCGCATTAAAACTCCTCTGCCTTCAATTTTCCTAACAAATATACGCTCACTTGCAAATAAGATGGATGAAATACTCCTCTTAAACAAATACTATTCTGATTTTCGCAATTCAGCAGTCCTATGCTTCTCTGAAACCTGGTTAAATGAATCAATTGAAAATAGCAGCCTGAACATTCCAGGATTTCAGATTGAACGATCAGACAGGATTCCAGAAATATCTGGTAAAAAGAAAGGAGGAGGCTTATGCCTATATATTAATAGAAACTGGTGTCAAGATTTTAATATAATTTACAAATTCTGTGACAACAATTTAGAGACTCTAATTATCAACTGCAAACCATACTATTCGCCTCGTGAATTTTCCTCATTTCTTCTAATTGCTGTTTATGTCCCACCACAAGCCTGTGTAAACAAGGCATTACGAACTCTAGCTGACCAAATCATGGAAGCTGAAGCCAAACACCCTGATTCACTGGCCATTGTTTTGGGAGATCTAAACAAGGCAAACTTAAGGCAAGAGCTACCAAAATACTTTCAGCATGTCAATTGTCCCACCAGAGGCAAGAATACTCTAGACCATTGCTACACAACACTAAAAGATGCCTATCGGTCTTTACCACGTGCAGCTGTAGGACACCCTGATCATTGCATGATTCACCTTGTACCTGCTTACAGGCAAAGACTTAAAGCCACAAAACCAATAATTAAATCAGTGAAGACCTGGACGGAGGAATCAAAATTAAAGCTGCAGGCATGTTTTGACTGCACTGATTGGAATATTTTTAAAGATACCTCTGCAGACCTGGATGAACTCACAGATACTGTGACATCATATGTCAGCTTCTGTGAAGACCTATGTGTACCTACAAGGAACTTGCGAATATACAGTAACAACAAACCTTGGTTCACACCTAAACTTAAGCAGTTATGACATTCCAAAGAGGAAGCCTACAGAAAAGGTGATAAAATGCTGTACAATCAGGCCAGAAATGCACTAACGAGGGATTGGCCCAAATTAAAATATAATTAAAACAGTAAAACCCAATTAAAAACTAAAATCCTATGCCAGTCCTGCGCGAATAAATAAATATGTTTTCAGCTCGCGGCAAAAGGTTTGAAGGTCAGGAAGTTGGCGGAGTCCTGGGGGAAGTTCATTCCAGAGCGTAGGAGCCCCCACAGAGAAGGCCCTTCCCCTGGGGGCCACCAGCTGACATTGCTTGTTGGACAGCACCCTTAGGAGTCCCTCTCTGTGAGAACGCACGGGTCGGTGGGAGGCATTCGATAGCAGTAGGCGGTCCTGTAAATAACCCGGCCCTAAGCCATGGAGCGCTTTAAAGGTAGTAACCAACACCTTGAAGTGCACCTGAAAGACCACAGGTAACCAGTGCAGCCTGCGCAGCCTGTGCAGGAGTGGTGTCACATGGGAGCCACGAGCGGCTCCCTCTATCACCCGCGCAGCTGCATTCTGGACCAACTGGAGCCTCCGGGTGCTCTTCAAGGGGAGCCCCATGTAGAGAGCATTGCAGTAATCCAAGCGAGAGGTAACAAGAGCATGAGTGACCGTGCATAGGACATCCCGGTCAAGGAAGGGGCGCAACTGGCTAATCAGGCGGACCTGATAAAAAGGTCTCCTGGAGACGGCCGTCCAGTGATCTTCAAAAGACAACCGTCCATCCAGGAGAATGCCCAAGTTGCGCACCCTTTCCATCGGGGCCAGTGACTCACCCCCAACAGTCAGCCGCGGCTGCAGCTGACTGTACAGGGGTGCCGGCATCCACAGCCACTCCGTCTTGGAGGGATTGAGCTTGAGCCTGTTTCTCCACATCCAGACCCGTACAGCTTCCAGACACCGGGACAGTACTTCGATAGCTTCATTGGGGTGGCCTGGGATGGAAAAGTACAGCTGCGTATCATCAGCGTACAGTTGGAACCTCCCCCCAAAACCACTAATAATCTCACCCTGCGGCTTCATATAGATGTTGAACAGGAGAGGCGAGAGAATCGACCCCTGCGGCACCCCACAAGTGAGGCGCCTCGGGGTCAATCTCTGCCCCCCTGCCAACACCGTCTGCGTCCGGTCAGAGAGGTAGGAGGAGAACCACCAATAAACAGTGCCTCCCACTCCCAAACTCCCCAACCGGTGCAGCAGGATACCATGATCAATGGTATCGAAAGCCGCTGAGAGATCTAATAGGACCAGGGCCGAGGAGTAACCCCTATCCCTGGCCCTCCAGAGATCATCAACCAACGTGATCATCCATGGTTTTGGGGTGCGATATCATCAGTACACTGATGATACTCGGCTGTACATTTCCACCCCAACGAGGCTGTTGAAGTGATGTCCCGGTGTCTGGAGGCCGTGCGGGTCTGGATGGGGAGGAATGGGCTTCAACTCAATCCCTCCAAGACTGAGTGGCTGTGGATGCCGGCATCCCGGTACAGCCAGCTGGTTCCATTGCTGACTGTTGGAGCCGAGTCATTAGCCCCTATGGAGAGGGTTCGTGACTTGGGTGTTCTCCTGGATGCTCGGCTGTCATTAGAAGAACATATGACGGCCGTCGCCAGGGGATCTTTTTATCAGGTTTGCCTGATATGCCTGTCTATGCCCTTCATAGACCGGGATTCCCTATGCACGGTCACTCATGCCCTCATCACTTCCCGCCTGGACTACTGTAATGCTCTCTACATGGGGCTCCCCTTGAAGAGCACCCGGAGGCTCCAACTGGTCCAGAATGCAGTTGCGCGGGTAATAGAGGGAGCTACTCGTGGCTCCCATATAACACCTCTCCTGCGCAAGCTGCACTGGTTGCCAGTGGTCTTCCGGGTGCAATTCAAGGTGTTGGTTACCACCTTTAAAGCGCTCCATGGCATAAGACCGGGCTATTTACAGGATCGCCTGCAGCCACCGATAGCCTCCCACCGACCTGTGCGCTCACACAGAGAGGATCTTCTCAGGGTGCCGTCAGCCAAACAATGTCGACTGGCGACCCCCAGGGGGAGAGCCTTCCCTGTGGGAGCACCGGCCCTCTGGAATGAGCTTCCTCTGGGGCTACGATTACTCCCCGACCTCCGGACCTTCCGACATGAACTCAAGACCTTTCTGTTTTACCACGCAGGGCTGGCCTAATGCATTGCGGTTTTTAACTGGGGTTTTATCATTTTTCTATTAATAGTTTTAAATGGGGTTAGCCAAAATTGAATTAGATTTTTAAAATGTTTTTAATTCTATTTATAAAATTGTTTTTATGTTGGCTGTAAACCAGTCCTTCGGGAGAAGGGCGGTATAAAAATTAAATAAATCTAAATCTAAATCTAAATCTGTACCGGGAGGTCATGCTGGAAACCAAGAGGAACATGGCTTCCTTAGGTAAGGGATTCTGATAAGATATTGAAATTTAGTAGCTGGAACAGTGGAATTGTAGAAGGAGTCAGAACACTCAGTTACAGCTGATTGGTTGGATAGAGCTGTCCCCTGCATGAGGCAGTCTCTGCTGTGATTGGTTAGTTTGAGTGTAAAGGGGGAGTGTCCTGTTTCCCGCCTTTTTTCCTCTGTGGGCTTGATAATTTTACCTCATGGTGATGCTGTAGTGTTGGTTAATCTCATGATGCTCCTGTTAGCCTGACTTTCTCGTTTATTGTAAATATTTTTTTCCCGGGTAATTTTTTTTTTATTTTCCATAATAATTCCCACAATTTAACCAGTGTACAGTACAATCACTTATCCAACAATCGATCCTATACTCAGATTATGCTCAATCAGGCCTGCTCGGTCGCCACTCCCTTCCTTAATCCTTCCTACCCTTCTCAACCTTCTTCTACTTTCCCCACCATCCTCTCCTCACTTTCCTACTTCCCCTCCTCTTTCGCACTTCTCATTTCCATCCTTTCTAACCGTCTATCTTCCCCTCCTCCTTCCCCTCCTATCCTTTCTTCTCCCTCCCTTCTTTCCTACCTACCTACCTGCCTACCTACTTTCTTCCTTCTTTACTCCTCTTTCCTTAGCCTTTCCCTTCTGGAATGGTTACCGAGCAGCCCCAACTTTACACCATTCCAACTTGTTTAATTCTACCGTTATTCCTGTACAATGGCAATCAATTTATAATCTTCCCCTTCCCCCCACCCCATTTCCCCCCTCCCCCCCGAGACTTCCCAGAACAGAATACAGGGTATAGTAACTAACAAACATAATCTAAAAAATAAAAGCAAACATATTGCCATAGGTCTATACTATAGGCCACCCAACCAAACAGAGGAAGTAGATGAACTTTTTGCTAGTCAGCTAACTAAGGTATGTAGGAAGCACATCACAGTAGTAATGGGGGATTTTAACTACCCTGACATCAACTGGGAAACAAACTCTGCACCAAGTGGAAAATCCAACAGGTTCCTAACAAACCTAGCAGACAACTTTGTTTCCCAAAAAATAGAGAAGGCGACAAGGGGATCAGCCATATTGGACTTAATTCTCACTAACAGAGATGAAATGATAGAAGGTGTTGAAGCTACAGGAACCTTGGGGGCAAGTGACCACGCAATATTGGAATTCAACATTAAGCAAATACAAGTAGTAGAACAAAGTCAAACTAGAGTCTTGGACTTTAAGAGAGCTAATTTCAATAAACTTAGAGAGATCTTGAGAAGGATTCAATGGATGAGAATCCTCAGGGGGAAAACAACTCAAGAAGCTTGGGAAATTTTGAAAAGTGAGATTATAAAAGCACAGTCTAACACAATACCAATGAAGAAGAAAAATAGTAGATCACAAAAGAAACCAGCATGGATGCATAAAGAACTATCTGACAAATTGAAAGACAAAAAGGACAAATATAAAAAGTGGAAAGAGGGGCAAATAACTAAGGCAGAATATCAGCAAATAGCCCGAGCCTGTAAAGATGAAGTGAGGAAAGCTAAGGCTCACAATGAACAAAGGCTAGCGACAAAAGTAAAAAATAATAAAAAAAGCTTCTTCCAACATGTTAAAAACAAGAAAAAAGTCAAGGAAACAATTGGCCCATTGCTGGGAGAAAGTGGCAAGAAGATGACAAGCAACAGGGAGAAAGCAGATCTACTTAACTCATATTTTGCATCTGTCTTTACACAAAAGGAAAAAACAATCCAACCTATCAAAAACAGCACTACAAAAAACAGATTAGAAACACAAGTTAAAATAGGGAAGAAAATGGTAAGTGAACACCTGTCTACCCTAGACGAGTTCAAATCACCAGGACCGGATGGATTACACCCCAAGGTTCTGAAGGAACTGGCAGACGTGATCTCAGAACCACTGAACTATATCTTTCAAAGATCCTGGAGCACAGGGGAGCTGCCAGAGGACTGGAAAAGAGCTGATGTAGTTCCCATCTTCAAAAAAGGAAAAAAAACAGATCCAGGAAACTACAGACCTATCAGTCTGACCTCAATACCGGGGAAGATTCTGGAAAAGATAATCAAGCAACGAATCACGAACACCTAGAAGCAAACAAAGTAATAACCAAAAGCCAACATGGGTTTGTCAAAAACAGATCATGCCAGACTAATCTTATCGCATTCTTCGACAAAATGACAAAATTAGTAGACCAGAGGAATGCTGTTGATATAATTTACTTGGACTTCAGTAAAGCATTTGATAAAGTAGACCATAACCTACTACTAGATAAAGTAGAAAAATGTGGGTTAGACAGCACCACCACCAGATGGATTCAGAACTGGCTGACCAACGACTCAACGTAGTCCTCAACGGAACTACATCCACATGGAGGAAGTATGCAGTGGAGTACCCCAAGGCTCTGTTTTAGGCCCAGTACTCTTCAACATCTTCATCAATGACTTGGACGAGGGATAGATGGGAACTCATCAAATTTGCAGATGACACCAAGCTGGCAGGAATAGCCAACACTCCAGAAGATAGGCTCAAGTTACAGAAAGATCTTGACAGACTTGAACATTGGGCGCTATCTAACAAAATGAAATTCAACAGTGAAAAAAGTAAGGTTCTACATTTAGGCCAAAAAAACAAAATGCACCAGTACCGTATATGTGGTACCTTGCTCAATAGTAGTACCTGTGAGAGGGATCTTGGAGTCCTAGTGGATAACCATCTAGATATGAGCCAGCAGTGTGCAGCAGCTGTTAAAAAGGCCAACACAGTTCTGGGCTGCATAAACAGAGGGATAGAATCAAGATCACGTGAAGTGCTAGTACCACTTTATAATGCCTTGGTAAGGCCACACTTGGAATATTGCATCCAGTTTTGGTCGCCACGATGTAAAAAAGATGTTGAGACTCTAGAAAGAGTGCAGAGAAGAGCAACAAAGATGATTAGGGGACTGGAGGATAAAACATATGAAGAACGGTTGCAGGAACTGGGTATGTCTAGTTTAACAAAAAGAAGGACCAGGGGAGACATGATAGCAGTGTTCCAATATCTCAGGGGCTGCCACAGAGAAGTGGGAGTTGGGCTGTTCTCCAGAGCACCTGAGGGTAGAACAAGAAGCAATGGGTGGAAACTGATCAAGGAAAGAAGCAACTTAGAACTAAGGAGAAATTTCCTGACAGTTAGAACAATTAATAAGTGGAACGACTTGCCTTCAGAAGTTGTGAATGCTCCAGCACTGGAAATTTTTAAGAAGATGTTGGATAACCATCTGACTGAGATGGTGTAGGGTTTCCTGCCTGGGCAGGGGGTTGGACTAGAAGGCCTCCAAGGTCCCTTCCAACTCTGATGTTATGTTATGTTATGTTATGAAATATTCCCTTTCACACCATCACACTATCAATTCCTTTCTTTCTTAAGCTCTAATACATAGCAATTCCTAACTTCACTCAAAAAGTAATTGGTATTTTTTAATCTGATACTTATTTTGAATATAATCAATCCACTTTTTCCATTCCAAAATATATTTTTCTTGTGTATAATCATTCAAGTACGCAGAAATTTTTGCCATTTCTGCTAAATTTGATACTTTACTAATCCATTCTCCAATTGTAGGTAAGTCTTCTTTCTTCCAATATTGTGCAATCAATAGTCTTGCAGCAGTTATTAAATTCAAAATCAGTTTTGTCTCTATAACAGTGCAATCTGGAATTATTCCTAATAAAAAGAACTATGGAACAAACTTGATCTTCTTTTTCAAAACGTTCTGCATAAGCCACCATATTTTAATCCAAAAAGCTTTAACTTTTTTGCAAGTCCACCATATATGATAATAAGTAGCATCCTCACAATCACATCTCCAACATTTTGCTTTCACATTTGGATACATACATGACAATTTTTTCGGATTTAAATGCCATCTATAAAACATTTTATAAAAATTTTCTCTTAAATTTTGTACTTTTGTAAATCTAATATTCCTCACCCAAAATTTTTCCCATGTTTCTAACATTATAGGTTGTTGAAAATTTTGTGCCCATTTTACCATACAATCTTTAACCAACTCCATTTCTGAATCAATTTCTACCAATACATTATATAATCTCTTTATATGCTGTTGACCTTGATCTTTTATTTGTTTTACCAAGTTATCATCACTTTGCCTAATACCAATTTTCTGATCTATTTTCCATCTAGATTGCAATTGTCCATACTGGAACCATGTATAATTTCTCCCTTCATCCCTCAATTTCTCCCTAGATTTTAACTGTAATTCCCCTTTTTCCATAATCAAAAGCTCTTTGTAAGTGATAACCTCCATTTTTTGTAATATATTTATATTCTCTATCATATGTCTGGGGATAGTCCATATTGGTATCTTTCCATCTAACTTATATTGATATTTTTTCCAAACCTTCAACAAAGCACTTCTGACCATATTATTCTTAAATATCTTATCAATTTTCTTGTCATATAATACATATGCATGCCAACCATATAATAAACCATAACCTTCTATATTCAAAACTCTTTCCTCTGTTAAATTAATCCAATCAGAAATTAAAGCTAAAGCAACTGCATCATAGTACAATTTCAAGTTAGGCATTTTTAAACCCCCTCTTTCCCTAACGTCTTGCATTATTTTTAACTTTATTCTCGGTTTTTTACCCTTCCATACAAAATTACTAATCCCTTTTTGCCATTCCTGTAAATTTGCATCTTTCTTCAATATTGGAATCATTTGAAACAAAAATAAAAATGTAGGCAAAACATTCATTTTTATAGCTGCCACTCTTCCCAACAATGATAATTGTAACTTCTTCCAATTCTCCATTTCTTTAATTACTTTTCCCCACAGTATCTCATAATTATTTTTATATAACTTTACATTCGATGCTGTAATATATACTCCTAGATATTTGACCTTTTTAACCACTTCACATCCAGTTATTCTTTCTAGTTCTTCCCTCTGATGTGTATTCATATTTTTAATTATCATTTTTGTCTTCTGTTGATTCACTTTAAACCCAGATACCTTACTATACTGATCAATTGTCTCCTTTAGATATACGGCTGAATGTATTGGTTGAGATAAAGTAACAACCAGATCATCTGCAAACGCTCTTAACTTATAATCTTGATTTTTAATTCTAATTCCTCTTATTCGATCTAAACCACGTATATTACTCAATAATATTTCCAAAGTTAGAATGAATAATAACGGTGACAAGGGACATCCTTGTCTAGTCCCTTTCTCAATCTTGAAGGATTCTGTTAATCCACCATTTACTATTATTTGAGCTGTTTGCTTTCGATATATAGCCTTAATTGCTTGAATAAAATAATCCCCAAATTGCATTTTTTCTACTACTTTAAACAAAAACTGCCAATCCAATCTATCAAAAGCTTTTTCCGCATCCAAAAAGAAGAGTGTGCTGAGACCTGGCTGTTTCTTTCCAAATATTCAAGTAAATTTACAATTTGTCTCATATTATATCTCATTTGTCTCCCCTTAATAAATCCTGTTTGATCATTATGTATTAATTGAGTCATCAGTGGCATCAATCTATTCGCTAATATCTTAGCAAATATCTTATAATCAGTATTTAAAAGCGATATTGCCCTATAATTCTCTGGTTTAACACCATCTCGATCTTCCTTAGGTATTAATGAAATAAAAGCTGTCCTCCATGAGGGAGGAGCTTCTCCTCCCCTTTGTATTCTGTTGAATAACTCCTTAAGTGGTACAATCATCTCATTTTGTAAATTTTTATAATAAGTAGTTGTCAAACCATCTGTACCTGGTGCTTTATTCGCTTTAAGCTGCTTAATTGCAAACACTATTTCCTCTGAAGAAATTAATTGATTCAACTCTTCCCTTTGATCTACTGTAATTTCTAAGATACCATGGTCCTGTAAGTATCTATCTATATCTTTATCATTAATCACATCTCTAGCATATAACTTAGTATAATATTCTAAAAAGGCTTTTTAATCAAGTTTTGCTGATATACTTCCTTACCTCTATATTCTATTTTATCAATTATACGTCGTTTCTGTTTCTTTCTTAATAAATATGCTAACCACCTTCCAGGTTTATTAGTATTATTAAACAAATTATGCTTTGCATATTGTAAATTAGTTGCCACCTGATCAGCCATTAACATATTAAATTGACCTCTTAATATATTTATTGACTCTTTTATTCCTGGCTACATACCAATAACTGCTCCTTCCTTTTAATTCCTCTTCTAATTCTTTTTGCTTTTTCTGCAATCTATTTCTATATTTATATTCATATCCAATAAAATTTCCCTCATATAAGCCTTGCTGGTGTCCCAAACTATCTCTATAGGTGTCCCCTTATCCATATTCAAAGAAAAAAATTCCTTCATTTGAGTTTTACATTCATTTACATTTTGTTCATATTTAAACAAATTCTCATTCATCCTCCACAACCTCCTGGCCTCCTTTTCCCGATCTAGCTCAATCCAAACCGGACTATGATCAGACAATGTTATAGAACAAATTTTTGTCTTCTTCACTCTGAAAAATAAATCATTAGTAATTAAAATAAAATCAATCCTAGAAAATGATGTCTATCAGAAAAAAATGTAAAATCTCTCTCTTTTTCATTGCGTTCTCACCATACATCTCTCAGTTCTAAATCTTCCATCAAATCAAAGAAGCCTTTGGCAGTTTTACACGATTAGAAATATTTCTAAGACTTCTTTATCTTTCTGGATATCCATCACTCCATTCCAATCACCCATTAATATATGAGTTTTATAATCCCAAGATGTTATTCTTTTATGTAAAAACTTATAAAATTTTTCTTGTTGTTGATTTGGTGCATAAACTCCTATTAAAAGTATCTTTCTTCCCTCCAATAAAAATTCAATGGCAATATATCTTCCTTGATTATCCGCCTCAATTAATGTTGCAGATAAATTACTCTTTATATAAACAACTAATCCATTCTTCTTTTCTGTAGAAGATGCAACAAAATGTATTCCCAATTTTGAATTTATCAAATATTTCTGGTCTAATGTTCTAATATGTGTTTCTTGTAAACATACAATGTCATTTTTAAATTGCTTCAAATAATGAAATATCTTTCTTCTCTTTTGTGGTGAGTTTAATCCATTAACATTCCAAGATAAAAGTCTAATTGCCATTATCAGTGATCGGAAACTTTTGAAGCACCAGCCACAAATCATATCTTTCTTTGGGCCTCGCTCCTCCCACTGTTTCCGTCTTGGTAGTAGCAGATTGAGCCTGTTGAGCCTTTTCTTCTTGTTCCTTGCGTTTGACAGCCGCTCTTGTCATCCTTGGCTCTTTTGGAATCTCTGATCCCATCTTAGACACATCCAACACTTGTAAAAGGTCTTCTTCCATTACTCTCACTTCTTTTTCTTTAATTTCACCTTCCTTTCTCCTACCATCCGGAGGTAGTGGACTTCCAGCTTTGAGCACATAAGCATAAAACTCTCGTGCTTTACTGACTGTATTAAGATGATGTGCTTTCCCTTCATAGTAAACTATTATACCAGTTGGGATGTCCCATCTGTACCTGGTGCTTTATTCGCTTTAAGCTGCTTAATTGCAAACACTATTTCCTCTGAAGAAATTAATTGATTCAACTCTTCCCTTTGATCTACTGTAATTTCTAAGATACCATGGTCCTGTAAGTATCTATCTATATCTTTATCATTAATCACATCTCTAGCATATAACTTAGTATAATATTCTAAAAAGGCTTTTTAATCAAGTTTTGCTGATATACTTCCTTACCTCTATATTCTATTTTATCAATTATACGTCGTTTCTGTTTCTTTCTTAATAAATATGCTAACCACCTTCCACGTTTATTAGTATTATTAAACAAATTATGCTTTGCATATTGTAAATTAGTTGCCAGCTGATCAGCCATTAACATATTAAATTGACCTCTTAATATATTTATTGACTCTTTTATTCCTGGCTACATACCAATAACTGCTCCTTCCTTTTAATTTCCTCTTCTAATTCTTTTTGCTTTTTCTGCAATCTATTTCTATATTTATTATTCATATCCAATAAAATTCCCCTCATATAAGCCTTGCTGGTGTCCCAAACTATCTCTATAGGTGTCCCCTTATCCATATTCAAAGAAAAAAATTCCTTCATTTGAGTTTTACATTCATTTACATTTTGTTCATATTTAAACAAATTCTCATTCATCCTCCACGACCTCCTGGCCTCCTTTTCCCGATCTAGCTCAATCCAAACCAGACTATGATCAGACAAAGTTCTAGAGCAAATTTTTATCTTCTTCACTCTGAAAAATAAATCATTAGTAATTAAAATAAAATCAATCCTAGAAAATGATTGATGTCTATCAGAAAAAAATGTAAAATCTCTCTCTTTTTCATTGCGTTCTCGCCATACATCTCTCAGTTCTAAATCTTCCATCAAATCAAAGAAGGCCTTTGGCAGTTTTACACAATTGGAAATATTTCTAAGACTTCTTTTATCTTTCTGGATGTCCATCACTCCATTCCAATCACCCATTAATATATGAGTTTTATAATCCCAAGATGTTATTCTTTTATGTAAAAACTTATAAAATTTTTCTTGTTGTTGATTTGGTGCATAAACTCCTATTAAAAGTATCTTTCTCCCCTCCAATAAAAGTTCAATGGCAATAAATCTTCCTTGATTATCCGCTTCAATTAATGTTGCAGATAAATTACTCTTTATATAAACAACTACTCCATTCTTCTTTTCTGTAGAAGATGCAACAAAATGTATTCCCAATTTTGAATTTATCAAATATTTCTGGTCTAATGTTCTAATATGTGTTTCTTGTAAACATACAATGTCATTTTTAAATTGCTTCAAATAATGAAATATCTTTCTTCTCTTTTGTGGTGAGTTTAATCCATTAACATTCCAAGATAAAAGTCTAATTGCCATTATCAGTGATCGGAAACTTTTGAAGCACCAGCCACAAATCATATCTTTCTTTGGGCCTCGCTCCTCCCACTGTTTCCGTCTTGGTAGTAGCAGATTGAGCCTGTTGAGCCTTTTCTTCTTGTTCCTTGCGTTTGACAGCCGCTCTTGTCATCCTTGGCTCTTTTGGAATCTCTGATCCCATCTTAGACACATCCAACACTTGTAAAAGGTCTTCTTCCATTACTCTCACTTCTTTTTCTTTAATTTCACCTTCCTTTCTCCTACCATCCGGAGGTAGTGGACTTCCAGCTTTGAGCACATAAGCATAAAACTCTCGTGCTTTACTGACTGTATTAAGATGATGTGCTTTCCCTTCATAGTAAACTATTATACCAGTTGGGATGTCCCATCTGTACTCCATCTGACATTTTTTAAGTTCGTTCACCAAAAAAGCAAATTCCTTCCTACCTCTCAATATTTTGGGGGGAATTTCCTTTAGTATTAAAATATCTTGGCCAGCCGCTTGAATCTTGTCTCCTTTAAAAGAAGCTTGTAAAATCTCATTTCTCACTGTTCTAGTAGTAAAATAAATGACAATGTCTCTCGGAAGATTTCTTTGTCTTGCTATCCAGGAATTCACACGATAAATTTTGTCAATAAAAAAAACCACATCTGCTGGCCGAACTGCCAAAATCTCCACAAAGGCCTCAGAAAAAATTTGCTTCAAATTCTCTTGTCTATTCTCTTGTAGACCCCGTATTCTTAAAGCAAATTCCATATCTCTATATTGCACCAAAACAATTTCATCATCAACTTTATCCATTTTACTTTGAGCTACCTCAATCTTATTTTCCAATTTTAAGTTAACTTTCTTTATTTCTTCTACTTCCTGCTCCAAAAAATCACATTTGATGCCAGACCCTGTACTGCTGACACCAAACCTTCCTTGACTTCTTTATTTCCAATTTGAATTTCTAACATCTGTTTTTTCATGTCTGACATTTCTTCTGTAATTAATTTAAACTTATCTTCTATCTGAGAGGTTTGCAAATTCATAGCATCATTAAGAGATTCTTTCATAAAATCTTTCAAATTATCCTGAAGTGCTTCCAAATTTAGTGATTTTGTATCTGCTGTATGTGCTGGAGAAACTCCCGGTGTTAATGTTCCTGGGGTTTTTGTTACAGTTGTCTTTAATTGTTTTGCTGCCATCTCTTAAAATTTCTCTTTAACTTAATGTTACGTATAAATCTTCTAAATCTTTTAAAGAAACAGTCTCAATGTCTCTTTTCCCCCCCTCGTTACAATGTTTCAAAAAATCTCCAGCAGTTCTTCAGCAATAAACAGCAAACAGTGAGAATTGTAACACTTTCGTTTTCAACTGATTAGTTCATTGAAGAACAGCCGCCATTTTCGCTTTGAAGTCAACTCCAAAACTTTAAAAAAAAAATAACAGGGAATTGATTTAATTACTTGCTTTTATAGTTAGAGCTCTCCCGTTTCTGTTCAGTCCGGTATTTTCTTCTTTAAGCTAAAATTGGTCCCGGCAGTTGGTCGTGACAATTAGGTCTGCCGAAGCAGGAAAAAAGCCTCAGATCTGGAGCGCTTTGAAGTTCTGAGGGGGCTTAACCCTTCGAGCCCCCTGGTGTCTTCCAGGAGTTCTAGGGAAGCTCTACCTCTGCCTCTTTCGCCCACCTCCTCTTCTTCGCCCGAAGAGGGGGAATTTTGAACCACTGGGCAGCTGATTGTCCGCTGTCTTAGCGGTCCAACACGATCCAGAGGTTGGTGATCAAACAGATCATCTCCATTGCCAACGGAGCCAACCCGGAAGTCCCGTTTATTGTAAATATTGATGTAAAATATATTAATTGACATAAAACTAGGAGCTTGTGTCGGTATCTCTGACCTTTTTGGACACCTGCTGTGCAATTCCCTGACAGATTCTCTTTTCCCTGGACTGAAATGTTGATGGTTGTGAGCCCCTGATCTGCTTCTCACACAAAAGGCTCATTTATTCACTATATGCAGTAGAAAAGAGCCACTTTATCTACATTTCTACTCCTACTAAGTCTGATAAAATGGCCTAAATCCTCCATGACCTTTCCCTTCCTACCCAGTTTTTGATCCTGTCTGCCCCACTTTTTAGAAGTTGCTTTCATTTTAATAATAATAATAATAATAATAATAATAATAATAATAACAACAACAACAACAACAACAACAACAACAGAATTGGAAGGAACCGACTCTAGGGGACGGTGCTTATCTCCGTTTCAAAGCCGAAGAGGCAGCGCTGTCCAAAGACGTCTCCGTGGCCATGTGGCCGGCATGACTCAACACCAAAGGTGCACGGAACGCTGTTACCTTCCCACCAAAGGTGGTCCCTATTTTTTCTACTTGCATTTTTACGTCCTTTCAAACTGCTAGGTTGGCAGTTTGAATGAAGGAACGAAGGAACAAACAAAATGAACGAACATAGGCCACTTGTAACTGTCTCTTCTGCTGCCTGGAAACTAAATATGAAGCCCCCCCACAAAAGGTTCAATGATCTTATCCAAAATCTTCAGGTTTTTATTCTGTACCATTGAGAACAAGAGAGACCCAAAGGCCAAAACTTATATCACTTTAATACCAAGCATAGCACCATGTTTGGAAGAAATGGGGCTTGAGAGGAAGTTTGATATTGTTCAAACACAGTAACGGTGCTTGATCCCTTTTGCGCTTCAGTTTGTGTTAACTTTTCTATCCTTTCTGTTCCAAGCAGGCGACGGATGGGAGATGGAGGATTCTGGCCAAGAGGCAGCAGCACCTTTGCCAAAAGAGAAAAAGGAAGTTGCAGAAAAAATGTATGGAAAGCCAAGTTTGGAGGAAAACCAATTAAAGGTTGAGCTGGAGAATTGCTCTGGTTTATCTTCTGCAGATACCAATGTCTTATTGGACACCGATGATTGCCAAGAGAAAGAAGTGTGTTCCAGGTGTGGGAAAACACTCCGAGATGGATCTGGATTATGTGACTGTTGCCAAAGCTATACTGGAGAGAAACAGGATGAAAGCAGGCAACACTCCAGAAGGAGCCTTCCTCCTTCTCTACATGAAAGAAGAAGAGAAGGAGGGGAAATGTACAAATGTACGGAGTGTGCAGAAAGTTTCAGTACAAGCCGCTCTCTTGCATTGCATAAAAAGATACACAAAGCAGAGAACCCACACAAATGTCTGGATTGTGTGAGGACCTTCAGGCAGAAAAGTCACCTTAATTCACATAAGAAGGTCCACGAAGAGAGGAAGCAGCATCAATGCATCACCTGCAGAAAGACCTTTGGAAGCAACACCTCCCTTGCTTCCCATAATAGGATCCATACAGGGGAAAAGCCATATCATTGCACAGTGTGTGGAAAGAGCTTCACCCAAAATAGCAAGTTAAGTTTACATAAGAGGATCCACACCGGAGAGAAGCCATGTAAATGCACAGAGTGTGGAAAATGCTTCAGGACCTCCAGTTCCCTTACCCGCCATAAGAGGATTCACACAGGGGAGAAACCCTATGAATGCTTGGAGTGTGGAAAAAGCTTCCCCAGAAGTTGTGCTCTAACTTTACATAATAGGATTCACAAAGGGGAGAAACCATATAAATGCCTGCACTGTGGAAAGAGCTTCAGTCAAAAAGGTAGTCTAAACTCACACGAGAGCATCCACACGGGAGAAAAACCATTTCAATGCACGGAATGTGGAAAGAGCTTCCGCACTTCAAAAAGCCTTACTTCCCATAACAGAATCCACACGGGGGAGAAGCCCTTTCAGTGCCTGCAGTGTGGAAAATGCTTTGCCAGTTCTAGTGGCCTTCATGACCACAAACTGACCCACACAGGGGAGAAACCGTACAAATGCCTGGAATGTGGAAAGAGCTTCCGTTTCTCAGTAAGTCTTACTTCCCATCACAGAATCCACACAGGAGAGAAGCCCTTTCAATGCCTGCAGTGTGGAAAGAGCTTCGCCCGAAAAGGGAATTTCAATTTACATAAGAGGATCCACACTGGAGAAAAGCCATATCATTGCACAGAATGTGGAAAATGCTTCAGGGCCTCCAGCGCTCTTACTTGCCATAAGAGGATTCACACAGGGGAGAAGCCCTATGAATGCTTGGAGTGTGGAAAAATCTTCAATGGACGTACTACACTAGCTAATCATAATAGGATGCATAAAGGAGAGAAACCTTATAAATGCCTGCACTGTGGAAAGAGCTTCAGTCAAAAAGGTAGTCTAAAGTCACACGAGAGGATCCACACGGGGGAAAAACCATTTCAATGCATGGAGTGTGGAAAGAGCTTCTGTACTTCAACAAGCCTTACTTCCCATCACAGAATCCACACGGGGGAGAAGCCCTTTCAATGCCTGCAGTGTGGAAAGCGCTTTGCCAGTTCTAGTAGCCTTCATGCCCACGAACTGACCCACACAGGGGAGAAACCGTACAAATGCCTGGAGTGTGGAAAGAGCTTCTGTTTCTCAGCAAGCCTTACTTCCCATCACAGAATCCACACAGGAGAGAAGCCCTTTCAATGCCTGCAGTGTGGAAAGTGTTTCAGTAGGCAAACTAGTCTTACTCTCCATAAAAGGACCCACACGGGTGAAAAGCCTTACAAGTGCACCGAATGCGACAAATGCTTCACCAGTTCGAGTTCCCTCACTTGCCACAAAAGGCTCCACACTGGGGAGAAACCATATGAATGCCACACTTGTGGAAAGAGCTTCAATGAAAAAAAAAGGTATATTGTACATAGCAGAACCCACACTGGGGAGAAACCATATCAGTGCCAGGAGTGTGGGAAATGCTTCAGTGGTTCTGGACAATTGATGATCCATAAAAGGATTCACACAGGGGAGAAACAGTATAAGTGCACCGAGTGTGGCATGAGTTTCAGGAGAAGTAGTAACCTTTATATCCACAAGAGGATCCACACTGGGGAGAAACCATATACATGTCATGAGTGCGGAAAAAGCTTTAGACATAATCATTCACTAAGCAGCCATAGAAGGCTTCACTCAGGGGAGAAACCCTATAAATGCCTGGAGTGTGGAAAATGTTTTAGTATGAGTGGCAGACTTACCTCCCACATGAGGATCCACACAGGGGAGAAGCCATTTCAATGCCTGCAGTGTGGAAAGTGCTTTGCCCGTTCTGATGGCTTTCATGCCCATGAACAGACCCACACAGGGGAGAAACTGTACAAATGCCTGGAGTATGGAAAGGGCTTCCGTAATTCTAGCAACTTAACATCCCATAGAAGAATCCACAGTGGACAGAAACCATATCAATGCACCGAGTGTGGGAAGTGCTTCAATCAAACAAGTCACCTTAATCGCCATAAAAGGAGCCACACGGGTGAAAAGCCTTACAAGTGCACTGAATGCGACAAATGCTTTGCTGATTTGGGGTCTCTCTCTCATCACAAAAGGCTCCACACTGGGGAGAAACCATAGGAATGCCACACTTCTGGAAAGAGCTTCAATACAAAAAATGTCTCTATCGTACATAGCAGAACCCACACTGGGGAGAAACCATATCAGTGTGTGAAGTGTGGAAAGAAATTCAGAACCCATAGTAACCTTAATCAACATAAGAAAACGCACAGCAGGAAAAGATGACCTGAATTGGTTTGTGTTGATTCTCAACATTTGCTTAATGCCCATAGAAGTGTTCCAGGAGAATCCGCAGAAAGTCTTGGAGTATTGGAAGCGCTTCCGAAGCAGCAGAAGCTTTTTGATCCATTAAAAATAAAATATTGAACCAATACAAGCCCCAAGTTTTTTTTGTCAAAAATAAACACTGGATTAAAAATAATAGTTGCATTATATATTTAAGTCACACCAGAACAAAGAGAAGCAGGATCTTCAGTGAGCACTTCACTGGGAGAAAGAGACGCAAAAGAAGGAAATATTGAACCAATACAAGGCTCAAGGTTTTTTTGGTCAAAAATAAACACTGGACGGTTGGCGTTGTGTCTTCACCATCTAAAATTGGTTGGCTTTAACTGATTTCTAGTCTGAGATATGATATTGATTGTGTATCTTTTCTGTTAATGCCCTAACTTGTACAAGTAGCTAAAGGCTTAGCTTACACATCTCAGATATGCCGGTTCAGGAATTCTGGAAGTTGAAGCCTACAAATCATAAAAGGGCCACGGTTCACCATCCCTGGTCTAAATCGAAGGATCCTTGGAGAGTCAATTAACAGGTTAGACTTAGAATAAAAGCGTAAATGCTTCCGCTTGCTAAATCATAACCCCAAATGTATTACGGAACAAGACAAAAGGCACAAACAGGAAAGATTTGCACCTGTACATCTCTAAAAAGAAGAAGTATGCTGTTAGAAAAATAAGAAGTATCATTGAAAGCTATGCTATAGTTCCGCTGAAGTGACATTTATGAAAGTGTTGCGGTTATTCTGTGTACATGTTAGGATAGCTTTGCTGAGCTTTGTATTATGTACACTATGGTTAAAATGGTAGTGTAAAACAGGCAGGAATTACTGTAAAGGTTGGCCTCTCCCCTCTTTGGAAGAGCTTTATAGCTCCTGCTGCCTTAAGGAAGTTCAAAACATTCTTAAAGATCCATCTCATCCTGGGCACCCTTTTTTTGAACTATTACCATCTGACAGATGGTACAGGATAATAAAAAAAGGACAAATAAGCCTAATATTGACCGAAATGCATTCAAGATAATTTTCATCATTGCTGTGCTCTATTTCTGTAGAGATGTAGTTATTTCTTATATATAGTGCAACTCCACCTCCTCTTTTATTTGGTCTATTTCTTTTAAATAATTTATATTCCTCTAGCTGTATGCTCCATTTGTCGGTTTCATCCCACCAAGTCTCCGTAATGGCAACAATATCATATCTGCCCTCATTTACTTGAATTTCTAATTCACCCTGTTTATGCCTCATACTCTGTGCATTGGTGTATAGACATTTGAGTCTGTTTTGATTGACCTTGTGTTTACTATCTACATAACCTGTGTTGTGCCTGACTGCCCCTACTTTCTTGCCACCTGTTTGATTAGTGCACATGGTATGGCACTCACTATTAAATGCTTGGTTTTGCTTGATAGCAGGGCTGATAATCTTACCCACACAGACACCTATGTTACGTGCACTGATAACCCTATTAATTTTGGATTGCTGGGGACAGAAATTTTCTGTATCAATTAATTCTCTGTCCCCACTGTTCAGTTTAAATGTTTATCCAGAAAATCTGTGAATGTATTGCTAAGAAACTCAGTCCCTTTCTTTGATGGATTGATGGATTTGTACAGTTTTTCATTGGACCAGTTGCAGACATCATGACTAATAAAACCAAAGCCTTCCCTTTTACACCACTTCTTTAGCCATACATTAAACTCCACTACACGCTGGCCTTTACCTTTTTGTTCCTTATATACTGGTAAAACCTCTGAAAAGATAAACCTACTACCTATACTACTAAGTTCATAACCGAAGCTCTGGAAATCATTCTGCACAGAAAGTACATCCTTTTGGGACAGATCATTTGTGTCAAAATGTATAATAGCATCAACATCACAATCCTTGCTGGCATTCTTGACTACCTTAAGAATACGCCTCTTGTCTCTGCTGGCAGTAGCACCTGGCAGACACCTGACCTCTTTCAAAACCTCCATATCCTTTCCTAAATTTACATCCCTTACAATTGAATCACCAATCAGAAGGTGGCTTCTCTTTTTGGATACCGTGCTCTTCTTGTGTGACCAATGTGTAATACCTGATTCACACTTTTCCCTTTCCAAAGTAAGTTCTTCATCTCATACCATGATCCCCTGATTGTTTGAGTTTTCAGTATCACAACTACCTTGACCTGTCACTTTAGTATCCCTATTAAGGTCAGCAAGGGCACTATATCTGGGACACTGCAAAAGCTTTGTGTTTATGGTTCACAGCTCTCACCCTGCCAGATCCCACAGTTGTCCATACTGCCCTTCTCCTGCAGGATCTTTGTGGTAGAGGGGACTGATGGCACGGCACCTGGAATGGCTGAATTGGGCACGTAATTTCTGCTTGGAGAGCATAGATTTGAGATTCTAGATAGGTAATCTTTTCCACGTAGACTGCTAATTTGTTTACAAAGAGGACAGTACCCAAATTTGAAAAGAGTACTGTGAAAGACAGCTGCAAAACAAGTACTGCACTGAACTAAGCCAGTCATTTTGAAGTAGAATAAAATCACAATCTTAAGTGGACTAACCCTGAATATATTATTGCTATTTTTATAGTGATTAGATTAGATTCGCACACCTAAGGGCGCGCAGGTTGTGAAAATGAAAATGAAATGGAGGCAGTTTTGTCCCTATTCACCCCCACTCTCCCTCACAGCAAGCAGTTCCACCCACTTGGTTCTCTGGAGTGAAAATGAAAATGAAATGGAGGCAGTTTTGTCTCTACTCACCCCCACTCTCCCTCACAGCAAGCAGCTCCACCCACTTGGTTCTCTATTGATTGTGTTTGTTTTCCGTTAATGCCCTAACTCGTAAGGCTTTAAACATTTTTGCCAATTTCTCAGGTGGCATATGCCATCTATAAAATATTTTATATTGATTTTCTTTATATGTAGTGGAAATTGTGAATTTATAATTCCTCTCCCATGGCTGTTGCCATTTGTCTAGGTCTATTGAAAATCCAAATTTTTTAGCCCAAGCTATCATAGTTTCCTTTATTTGTTCCCCAACAAAAAGTTATATTTTTTTTAATTAATTTGTCCTCCATTCCTGTGAGAATCCTATCCACCTCAGTCTTTTCTAAATAAAAACCATGGAGTTTAACATCTTTCTGATATCTTGCTTGTATTTGCATATACATATACCAATCTAACTCAATCCCCTGTTCTTCCAAATCTTGTTTCTGTTTCAATTCCTCACCCCCACCCCATCTGTTTACAAGTTCTTATACCTAACAATATTTCTAAGATTAATAATAATAATAATAATAATAATAATAATAATAATAATAATAATAATAATAATTTAATTTGTATACCGCTCTTCTCCTGAAGGACTCAGGGCGGTTAACAGCCAAATAAAAACAACAATCAAAATACATACAATACAAATAAAAACAATGGCTAAAAAACTTATTTAAATTTGGCCCAACTATTAAAATACATTTAAAACCCTAAAAACTAATTAAAAGTTAAAAACCCATAAAATCATCTAAAATCCTATGCCAGTCCTGCGCGAAAAAATAAGTACGTCTTAAGTTCACGGCGAAAGGTCCGAAGGTCAGGGAGCTGTCGAAGTCCAGGGGGAAGTTCGTTCCATAGGGTAGGAGCCCCCACAGAGAAGGCCCTTCCCCTGGGGGCCGCCAGCCAACATTGCTTGGCTGACGGCACCCCAAGGAGTCCCTCTCTGTGAGAACGCATGGTTCGGTGGGAGGCACAAGATGGCAGTAGGCGGTCCCGTAAGTAACCCGGTCCCAAGCCATGGAGCGCTTTAAAGGTGGTAACCAACACCTTGAAGCGCACCCGGAAGACCACAGGCAGCTAGTGCGGCTTTGCGCAGCATAGGTGTTATATGGGAGCTCCGAACAGCTCCCTCTATCACCCGCGCAGCTGCATTCTGGACTAACTGGAGCCTCCGGGTGCTCTTCAAGGGGAGCCCATGTAGAGAGCATTGCAATAGTCCAGGCGAGAGGTAACAAGAGCATGAGGAATCCCGGTTCAGAAAGGGGCGCAACTGGCGGATCAGGCACACCTGATAAAAAGCTCTCCTGGAGACGGTCGTCAGATGTTCTTCAAAGGACAACCACCCCTCCAGGAGAACGCCTAAGTTGCGCACCCTCTCCATTGGGGCCAATGACTCGCCCCCAACAGTCAGCCGTGGTTGCAGCTGACTGTACCGGGATGACCAACTGAGGTCTGGAGTAGCTGGGCCCATTGGCTCACTTCAAGCACATGAGGTCTGGTTTGAGGTCAGAGCCAGCTGCTCCAGCTGGCTTCTTGGCTCACCCATGTCTGCAGTGAGGCCCAGGAGCAGCTGAGGTCTCAGCTGGGCCTGGCCAGCAAGCATGTCTCAGTTCAGCAGCTGCTTGAGGTCTGTGCTGCCC